>NW_028288861.1:1485000-1785000 GCF_059628265.1 Tinamus guttatus
CCTGATATTCATGACTCACTTTGAATATCACATTGAATATTACTCATAAATCTTTTACGAGCACATCCCCAGAGCTCACTTAACAGCCGGTTTTAATCATGCAGTTGACACAGAGAAAATAACAAAATGTATTTTTTCAGTGGCAAATTAATTTAGGCTTGAACCTCCTCCTGTAGCTCTATTCTTTTCTTTTCTTTCATTTTTTCCCTTGTACTCAGACCAGTTTAACTCACGTTTGCCTTTAGCAGCAATACTTCTCCAATGCAGAATTAAAAAGTGGCTTAGTTTTTTTTTTAAGGCTTATTCTTGGTAATTACTGACTCCTAAAATGCATACCTTTAAATATTTAAGTGTACCATGAGCCCCATACATTTCATTTTTCTGAAAGGATAGATATTCTGAAAATCTAAAGCAGAAAAAAGGAAGCATTCATCTAGCTAGTATTAAATTGTGGGTGGTCTTTTTACATAGAGTTTAACTGTCACTAGCTGCTCAAGACACCAGCCTTAAAATGTGGCCCTCATTAGTTCACTCACAATGCTGCGTTAATTACTTTTATGGTATTGGCAGGAGAAAAGCTAAGACAAAAAAAAAAAATCCAAAACTTAGAAAATACGTAAGAAAGAAACAAGAAAGTCACTTACGTGCTGCTTGCTCTTGCTCTTGTAGAAACCTTTCTAACACAATGCGAGCCATCAAGGATGGTGCAAAGTCCACCTTACCATAACAGAAATAAAAAAAGGCAAATATATTTAGGCATACATTTTGTCAGAATGAATTTTTTTTTTGTAGATTTTAAATAAAGTGCATCATATCAAACATTACCAGATTTTCTGAAGTATTAAGCTCAACTATTTGTATCAAATATGGAGTGACAATCCACGATAGAAAACCAAAATTCATGTGAAAACATAACACTTTCGTGTATTTGTGCAAAAAAATGTAACACCATTTTCCCTTCTCACCATGGAAAAATTAAATATGCTGATCTGAGCCTCTTTTCACACACTACACAGACGAAGTATCTATGTTTACATTGTTTTAATGTTTGCCCTTAGAATAGATGCAAGCGAAATAAGTCCATTAGGAAATGGACAAGTCAATCTTAATTTATTAGAAGTTAATAACATGACCATGTTAATATTCTAAGTAAAAAACATGGAGATAATAACTTAAAATATTAATTATAGTATATACTGTATGTAATAGAAATTAACATATATTTTGTATTGGAACTCCTGTTTGCAAATGGTGGCAATAGGTCCCTTTCTGTAAGGCTACCTGTCAAGGAAAAGAAGTGGCATCTTTACATATAAATATGGCACCCATCAAGTACTATATATGCTTGATACCATCAGTAGAACTTCCTCAGTTTTGCAGAGCAGAAGTAGCAGATCCAAGAGATGCATTTGTATTTTTGGCTCGATCATACTTTCTTTAGAATTTATGCTTTCCTTTTCATCTAAGTTATTCTTTTATTTTATTTTTTTATATATTTATGGAAAATATAACATGTAATTCTACTTGAAATGACAATAGACTTTTAGATATCATTATACCACTACTTTGTTGAATCACTACTTTAACTACGAGATAGTAAACCTTTCTCATGTATTATCACAATGAATTTTTCTTGACAGGTTTCAGGTTCAATATTCATACAAAAATTTTATTGTGATTTAGTGGCTAAACAAAAAAGGCTTGCTTCAGTTGCATATACATTTTTTTTCCAAATAAGTATGTACTTGGATGCCCTTAAATTCCCCAAGTAGAGAGAAATGCTTTGCACAGAGCTGCTTATTTCCAGGAACCCACATCAGAGCTGACACATGAAAAATGGTGAAATTACTGAAGGTAGTCCAGGCTGAATAAGGACTACCTTATTAGTTCAGGTACTTGCATCTCCCTAATTTTCATATTAATCATGTGTCCATCTTTCTTTAAAATAGGGCCATCATGCTTCATGTCAGAATTCAGAATGTAAGTAAAATTCATAGGGCTTCAAATCTCACTTGAAAATATTTGTATGAAGAGAACAATGACTAATTTTATTATTCCTATGTAACAAAATGAGATTTATTTTAGTCCTTTTGCACTACCTATACACTGTGACAAAGTTGGCAAATGAAATTTCCAATAAAATTTAAAAGTAGTATCACATATCCTCAAAAAAATCCAAACAAACTCAAAAGACAATAATACGGAGCTGGTCCTATTTAACAAAGCTGCTACACACTGTAATGCACGTATGTTATATATTTCTCATCAATTTTTACAGTTTCCACTGATTAAATATATATTGACTCATAAAGCATTACCATCACATCAATTGTCAGCAGATGCAAGAGTACGTCATTTAGATATTAAGTATCATATAAAAATGGCAGCTTGATTGTTTGGAAGCAGTAATCTGGTGCTGGTTATTGCCACATTTCCCTAATGCATTAGGCAGTAGTCACAAAATGCACTGCCTTTCTTATATACCTAAAACTATGAAGTCAGAAGCAGATAAGTTCTTTAAATATCTTCCCTTTCTCTCCAATTTAATTTTTATTTATTTCTGAACTGCAGAAATCTTCGATCTGAATTGCAAAGAAACATTAGTATAATATAAACAAAGATATGTTCACTGGAGTTAGATTATACACATCATCTCTAAATCACCGGGAACATCGTGGGTAGAAAAATACACAAACAAGAATCAGTAACAGATACATTACTTTGTGCTGGAAATATTTTTATGACCATTCCCATGCAATATGGCATTATATATCATGAATTGTGTTGTCTGTCTAAATTCTTAATAAGTACTTCTTCATGTAAAATCCTGAGAATAGAATATACTTAAAGACTTATTTTCAGAAACTATAAAAGGCCATGCATTGCCACTAGTAGGAAATAAATCCTTTATTCTATGTTAACTGTATGATGAGGATATGTAGACACTTCATAGACCATTAAAATCTTCTAACAGTTGATAGGCAATCACTCATTTGCTGGCTGCAGGACTGTACATGAGAGAGAAACCATTCTTTCTCACTAATATAACATGTAGAACTTGCTGCTATTGCAACACAATGTTCACAGTGCCATATCATTTTTAATGCAAACACTCATTTTCTGCCTTCCTCCCATACTTTCTATTAAGATGCATCACAAAACAGCATACATTTCATTCTATCCCTCTGAGGATTGCATAAGCAGTTCCAACTTGTACCAGATATCATATTGCCATTATTATTGTAAATAAATATTGCAGACTTTAAGGGATAGATATTTCATCATTTCTTTTCTAGAATGCTCATGGTCACTATAACAAACTTTTACATCTTCTTTAGAGAGCACTTTTGGATGCAAATAACAACTTGTATCCCAAAGCAGATTTCTACTCTGGTTGATAAACATCATCAATAAATAGATCATCAATAGAGTAGTGTCATACTTTAATGGTAACTGTACTGATCTAAAATCCTACTATTTAAAAACAAGGAGGCGGCAACAGCAAAAAGTAAACCTAATAACTCCCTTTAATCATTGTGGGATTTTTTAATAAATCAGTGTGGTAAAGAGTACTTATGTTACTCGGTTTCTCCAAAATTTCCTGCAAAATACAAATTCACAGAGTCTCTTACACATTTGCCTTGAAGTTAAGAGACTAATTACATTAACTGATTTATTAATAAATGGGGCTCTTTGTCTAATTATTGTAAGTACTAACAGACTGGGGAACAATTTTAAATGTCTAATGTGCCTTGAAACCATTTTTTTTAGCTTAATTACATTTCTCCGTGAAGTCACTATAGATATGCCCCTTAGGTTTTATACTGGAAGATTAAAGAAAAAAGTACAGCTGATTACCTCATTGGCCAGCTCCAGCAACACAGGGGCCGCTGCATTTTTCATCACCCCATTCAGGTACCTAGACAAGACAAAGCTAAGAAATTCTGCAGTGGCAAGAAAAGACCAGCCTATACACACAAGTATCTCTAGTGAATCTCTCACTTGGGGGAAAATACTCTGGTACAGTATTTAATAGGAAATCTTCTGAGAAATGAATATTTTAAACAATCACTAATTATCCAGGTTATCCAGGGTTGCTTCCCAGTCATCTGCAAGATATATCAATCTAAATTAAGTCATTGATAAAACCATAGCAAATAAATTAAGAAAACATTTCAATTATTTTGGCTTAGTGCCGCACAAATAATCATAACTTCATTATTTCAAGATGCATAACAGGCAAGAAATCCCTGTTATTCACAGAAAAATTTGGGGGTTACACATGGTCTTCATCAACTACATAGGCATACGTCACCACATATTCCATTCATTACTATGCATAGAAACCTAAAATTGCAAATTTAATCACAGGTGTTATCAACTAGGCAGTTTAAACAATAAAGACTTGCTTCACTGAGTTTAAAAATCAAATTATTACTTTAAAGAGCTAAAAGAACTATTTAGAATTCTAGGAAGGGGAAAGTCACTATTCTATCAGTTACAATGGCTTAAAGTCTTAACACATGCTTTCAGGAGTTGAAGGGAAGAAGCTCTTTTACTGGAAGTCACTTTGTGCTTTGTAGCCATCTGTAAAAGAACAACAGCTACCAACACCGGAGCCTGTTCGTTTATCCTATCCACAGCCATACAGCAAGCTGTTAACCATATAGCAAGCACAGCAAGCATGACATCTTTAGGAGCATAGTCCTCTTAGCTCTATCAGTATCCATCCACTGAAGCCACTCTCCTGCTCATTTTCCAGGGGTATTACATTTTTTTTCTCATTTTTACCTTTCTGTGAAATGGGTGCAACACCATTTACATATAACTCTTCCCAGAGAAGGCTTGCTGTTTTCTATTTATTCTAAGGCTCAATGACTAAATATTACTACTGTAAAATATATTCCATAATATGTAAAACAACACAAAACAAGATGCCTCATTGATACTGAAACACTTGAAAACTTACATTGGTGGGAAAAAAATGAGAGTTCATGAAAAAAATAAGCAGGGAGATTTACTTGACACTAACGTTCCAAAACAGGCATCTAGCTGATTAAACACCAAAGCTACAGCTTGCAAAGGAGTAATTTACTGTCAGGTATTTCTAATGCTACTGGCAGTCCATTACGGGCTGACAGGCTTCACGTGTTGATGGCAAGCTCATTCTGAAAAGCTTGCTGATTTTTCTGGGAAGTTGCCTCTGTGTTTGCCCAAATCTAGGACAAGTCTCAGTAGAGAAGACTCACTCAACTGTGCTTGGAAACGACCCTTTCCAAACAGGCAGAGTTTGGGATGTGGAAAAGCAGCAGAAGCGCTCTAATCTGCTTGCGTGGAGGAGGAAGCAGCATGCCAAACACATGGAAAGTTTGCAGCTGCAGGATGGATGCTAGGAAAGAGCAGTGCAGGAGATGTGTTTGTCATGTTTATGCTTGTAGCATGTCAGACTGGCTTCTGACTCAAGTAGTCTGCCCCTGTAACTTACATAACATACTACATAGTAAATCTACTAAAACAGGATGGAGATGAGTTTTCTAACTATTAACCAGAACATAACTGATTTTAAAACATGTGCATTTTATTCAGCCATGTTAGTGCATCTGCAATATGAAATTCCTAGAAATAGCATAAAGAATTTTTCCTATCACAACCATACAGCTTCATACATAATGCATTAGTTATGTACTTCCATCATACTTCAGACAGCACAGAAGGGGACAGGAGACCAAATCTTTCTACCTGATGTGAGCCAAACTTAATCATACCTACAACCTTAACTGACACCCGCACAGCTATTGCATAAAGCAAAATTTGGTTCCAGGTTTTGGGTTTAAGTTCTTGGAACCAGTAATACATTTATCAAAAAAAGAAGTTTGAGGAGTTTACATGGGTTCTAAGAAAAGAGTTATTTATTTAGCAGTTACAGCTGGCATAGCTTACTTCACTAAAACTGTACAAGTGAAAAGCAATTAAATAGTATTGCTTATACGCGACCATTATCACAACAAATTTTTAAACCAATATTCTTCCTAGAAAGCATCAATACTGGAAAAAGTACAACGAGACTCAATTTTTTTTTTTAATACAGCAATACATCTGGCAAGAAATGAAAAGCAAGCCCCAAAGCACTACAACACGGTATTTTCTACACTGGTGTCTAATATAATCAAATTGTCCTTAGGTTTTCAATATATGACTCTGTGGAATCATTGAGAGTAGTTAATTGTTTACAAATGAAGGCTTTTTGCTTATTTTTCTAATTCATAAAGATTAATATTAAGCATAAACCAGACACCTATAATCGCAAGCATGGTTATCACTTGCCATGGGAGCTCTTCAGATATGTCAGTCTACAGTCTTTAATTGCATATATCTATCTGTTATCAGCATGCCCCAATTATGTCACTGCTATATTTTAAGAAAAGCCTATAGAACTAACAGACAAACCATAAGGTGCGGCAATTATAATTTATTAGTTGAAGATGCATACAATTGTAAAATGCTGTAAAATGACATTAAAGACTTTCATTCCTCCTTAAAAGCTATTTCTGACACTTTTGTTGATAAAAGAGTAGTGATCTAATAATTAATGCTTTAACTGGCAAAACACTAATTTAATATGCAACTTTTTGTAATGTAACACAAACATTATTTAAGAAAACACAAGCAACTGCAACAAAGCAAGCTCTCTCACTTTAAGGAATTTATCATCAATATTAGTCTTGACATAGAAATGCTGAGATTACAAACGATAGGCAATATATAATGAATTTTATGACATGCACTGTAAGGAATAATATTTTCTTATCTTGACGTAAACCTCCCTCCTAATCAGACTGAACGAAGTTGCAAATTTCTGCCTTTTCACTGAAAAACCTCTTTAGTGGAGCCTTTCTGTAGATCTCACCCCAAACAGCTGATCTATACTTGCAGAAAACTAGCCTAGTAAGCTAATTTACTCACAATCATCATAAAAATTGGCAGTTATGATGCTGCGCTTTCCTGGCGTGGGGAGGTCATACCTTTGGTAGTAAGTTTCAACAGCCTCAGCAGTGTGATGCTTGGCATGTGTTCTCTTCACTTGTTTCTGGAAAACAAAAGGAAAAAAAATAAAGAAAGAAAAACAAACCAAGAGTCTTACAAATGTATCACAGATTAAAACACGAAAATCATGACTGTCCAAACACATGTTTCTTAGCCACACTTTGATCTATAAACCCAAATCTATTTTTTGAAATCTAGGCAGAAATGGCGTTTACTCTACCTATTGAATTGAATGTCTTTAGACTGTACTGCAATGTACCATATATGTAAAAGCCAGTAAGGTCACAAGAATTGAATCTAAATAAGTTTACTGAAGGCTGCAGAGGGCAAGGAAAAACTTGTTCTCCCTTTCAACCTTTGTATTAATTTTCCCTCAATTCAATTCCATCTAAGTCTGGTACACTCTGGTTTTACAATTCAATTGGCATTTTTAACCAGGAAGAACATTGCTTAAAAACAACTTATTTGAAAAACTACAAAAAGTAATTCCATAGAGACTTGCCACTTGACTGACACCTGTCATCCCATGATAAATGACTCCATTTTCTGCCTCTCTTGCCTTCTGCCACTCCGGCTATGGTCATTTATCATCATCTCTGTCAGCAATGGAAAGCGGCACTGACAGTGCAAGTCAGCAAACATTTAGCACATGGAACCACGCAACACAGGGAAATTATTATTGTCAGAATAATAATGGTTTAGCATAATTTATTACAGGTCCACCAAATAAGCAAAGGCTAGATGTTATTAGACAGATGGATGGGTAGGCTTGGCAGCCATCCACTGAGACTCAGGCGGTGCTTGATGTGGAAAAGGGAACATCCTCCAAACCAATCAGAAAGCTGGCAGTTCAATTACAAAGAAATAAAGGGACATTCATCATTCAATTAGGCACCTGTCAAGCCTCACAAAGGAGAAAACTTCTAACCTGGTACTCCTGGGAGAAGATGCTCAGCAGAGTGGACTGCGATTGACTGGAACAAATAAAAGAAGGACAAAGTTAATTACTGGAGTGCACTGCAAAGAAACAAAAGAGAAGGGAGCTTCAAAGGTAGGCCTGCTGCCCTGTAATCTAACAGAACATGAAAACAAGTGTGGAAAAGTTGTTCCAGATGAACACCTCAGACAAAGGCTTCCTGCTGCTAGGTCAAGGAGAGAGCGCACGAGGGAGGGGAGGAAAATATAGCAAGAGTTTCAAAGCAAACCAGCACATTGTTTGGGTGATTCTTTTTCGGCTTCGGAACCCACAAAGTCTTATCAGTAGCAGGTAGCGGAGTTAAAAGGGAAAAGGCAAAAGGAAAACAAAGCAGAATTTCCATTAATAATTGATGGAGTTAAATTCCATTAGCAGTTGGGACATGCCGCTCGCTCATTGGCAACATATTGAAATTCATTTTGTTAGCAGCAAGGGAACCTCTTCAGTAGCTGTCTCATATTCAGGGTAAAAACTTTGCTCTCTGTCAGAAGTAGCATATGGGACCACTGGAACATTCCCACTGAAACTGATGTGCTTTGAAAATAGAAACTTTCACAGCAGGAAGCCGAGATTCCCCAGAGTCGGTCATTTCCAAAAGCTGCCATAAGCTTCATTCATCTAAGGCTCGACTCAATGTCAAACACCTGGCAATGAAGCAACCTGGAAAACATTTTTCCCAAGTGGGAATTTTTTCTCTCTGAATTGTTAACATTTAGAAATGGGACAAGATTTTTTTTCCTCCTAAAAGGCAATCAATACCACGCTGCTACTGTTTTCAATTGTCCTCTGTGGATAGATCTACCACATCACATCCTGAATACAATTAATTACTTCTGATATATTTTCCTACGAGATGCAACATGAACAAATTATAGTCTCAATAAATCCAGTTTTATGGTACAGCAAAGCACAATGAATAATTAACATTTTCCCTTTCATGGATGCACCTACCTAGGCACAACACAGGTAGTTTAAATATTCAGCAATGTCAGGAGTCCTGCTCTTCAGTTAGCTTTCTTGTATGTGAGTTTAACATCTGTATTGCATCATATTTGCGTATCACATCCCATTATTTACGACTACTATAAAAGTGAATGTTCTCTACACACTTACATGACCCTTTTCCTTGTAATTTTCACACCTCAGAAGCACTACTTTAAGGTAGGGAAACCACACTCCCTTTCTGAAAAGGAAAAACTGAGGCACCAAACGACTAAAGTTTTCTTTAAGGTTAAACAGAAGGTATGCCCACGCAACAGAGTACAAAACCAGTTTCCTCTAAACTAATTGAAGCATTAACAGCAACGAAACAAGATTAATCCAGTACTATATAGAGCGCTGATTAGTTTGGGGTATTTTGCTTCCCTGTCCATGTTTCCAGTGTCTCTGCCACAAGGCTGAATTCTGCAGCAGTGCCCTCAGCTTTGATCTCCACGATCTGAAGCCCAAGAGTATCCACCCTGCGTACTCCCTGACTGCTAAAACCGTAAAAATTAAAGAAAAAAATGATAGCAATATAATCCATTCTACTAACATACAGATTTTGCAAAACTAACGGATTACAAAAAGAAAGAAAGAAAAAGCTTTTCTATATAGGCAACATTTAAAATATTTTGCAATATATATCATTTGACACAGAGTCCAGAACAGAAGATGTGTGCCCAAAAGGGGCAATATCCAATTACGAGGAGTCATTCCATGCACATGAAATAATCAGAAGGTGAACAAAGGAAAAATAAAAATTATATACTTCACAGTGTGTACATAGATATATATATGCAAGGCTAAGTTATTTCAGGTTGATTTATTTTAAAAAATCTGCAAGCTATAAATAAGAAGGATACATATGGCCCCCTAATGGCTCTCCACGTATCTATAATTATCTGGCAGATTTACATGGTCATAATGGTAGAACTGAATATGGAGGAGAGATTTGAGAAAACGAAACCCGACAGCATTTAACTAGATTTTTGAAGGACAATATGGATAGAACGTTAATAAAAGCACAAACATATCCTGCGGAGAAATGGGAAAGTAACTGAAGATGATTTAGGAGTGTGACATAAGCCAAAAAACCCACCCAGGATTTTATATTAAAAGACTGAAAGAAAGAAAGACTGAAAGAAGGACAGAAAGAAAGAAAGAAAGAAAGAAAGAAAGAAAAAGAAAGAAAGAATCCTCAAAACTAGGAATTTCACTTTGATGCAGCTCATGGACAGATTCAGAAAGTGATGGTACAGGAAAATCCATGGGTAAGCACAGACTATGCCTGGCTGACCTATTCTGGACAAGCATTTTGAATTGACTTGAGGAAAGAAAAATTAGTATCAGAAAAGCCAGAAATGAGGAAACGGAGGCAAATAAGGTGCCAAATGCCAAAGATTTTTCCTGGTGTATGTGAATACAGAACATGTACTGGAAGGACCTTCTGGAAGGACATAGCTTCCCCATTTACCCCCAGAATCACTTATTTCCAAGTTGTTTTCTTGCCACAGTAGCTAATTTCCTGGCAAAGTGGGACAGCGCCCAAAGCAGAGTTGAACTATCTATCACAGGATGCCAGTGACTTTTGTTTCAGCAAAACTGAAACACCTGAGGGTTCAGAAAGGGCTGGAAAAGTTGGTCCTGTGCAACTAGACACTAGCCATGGGTAGGCACTGACATTGCAAGATGTGGCATGAAAAGAAATGATCACAACAGCTGATACTGGTAGTTGGGGATACTGATATGTAAATTATTATGACTTCTACAGAAGCTACCAAATTCCTAGAGGCCCCTCCTTCCCCTAATGCTTCTTCTGTACATGATTTCAAAGTTGCAAGAAGGCTCATAGATTAATATAGCCAAGACATCTCACAAAAAATATCTTATGTTCATGCCAGTGAAAACAGCTTTTATACAACTTCTTCAGTGACGTATTACCACCTCTTAAAGGATAAACTTCACTGAGCCACATATGGAATGGCTCACAGGAAGGGTAGGAATAGAGTATATTGATTTGTTTCAAGTGGGCTCTTTTGTCCAACACTGACTATGGAAGCAAAGTATAGATTTGTTGATTTTTTTTTAAACAAAAAAAACAAAAATATACCTGTGTGCTGCCTTCTTTAAATAATCAATGAATTAACTTGTTAACCATCTCAAAAAGAACTGAATGTATTTTCCAAGAAAACAAGAAGCTTTCCTCCTAAATTCTCTAGGAAATACTTTCATGGAAACATTTTCTTCCGCAATCCCAGATGCTACTGGATCCAACTCCCAGGCCTCTGTTCAAAGCTACCAGACTTGCTCTTGAAATACTCTCTTTTTCCTATACGACAGCATCCAGAATGAACCAATATTTACCTTGCTCTGTGTTGACGCTGGTGGCACACATCCATCTGCAAGCCTCATGTACTTGTCTATAGCACTGAATTTCGGCACGAAGTCTGAAACCTAAAAACTACCCAGCACTTGGAGATTCCCAAATCTTGTTTAAAGAATATAGCTCATTTTTTTTTAAAAAATGAAATATTATTTCTGGGCTCCAAATGTTGTAACAGCATAAAAGATTGCTTTAATACAAAGCATAGCACTGTAGATACTGAACTCCATTCACACTTAGAATGGGATGCGCAAGGCTGATCAGAACAGGCTAAAAAGACAATTGCGAGTCTGGTGCTGGATATACAACATGCCTTTTGGTCACTTACTATGTATGTTAATTTGGAAGAGGGCAGGGAAATTTCTTCTACTGGTTAACATCACTAGACAGTATTCTGACATATTTTTTCTCAGAGAGTATGTGTATTTAAAACTAGTAATAGATAATATGCTGAGGGCAGTGCTTCGTAACTAGGTCTGATGAAAAGCTCTGGCCAAGGAGCAGCCAACAAGACCTAAAGATTCCTTTTGTATCAGATTGCCTTCTCAACAGAGCACTCCTGCACATCTATCCCAGATTTGGGGTGTTGTCCAACTTAATCTCTTAATCCCCAAGAGCCAAAAAAAGAGAAAAAATAGCCCAAAAAAGGGAAAAAACAAATATGATGATTTCAGCGACTATTACACTATCCTAAGATCTTTCAAGTAAGTATCCTTTTAGGGATAAAACTTATGCTTCTTTACTTTGTTTTCTGATATTTCTAAGAAAAATAAAATTCTAGGTAGAAAAACAATTTCTTTTTGTTTCATCCCTTAATTTTAAAATAGCAAAAATTTCTTTTGTCAGTCGTTAACTCTCCATTTGCTGCCTAAGATTGAGAGAGTAAAAATTCAGCTTTGCATTTCATCTGTTTTGCCATGGTGCAAAGGAAGAGTATCTGGAGAGATCTGTAAGAAGCATCAAGAGTAAATATGAACCGTGGTATTTAATCTAGTAACTGTTCACACAACTGGAGACAAGCTGGGAGAAGGTGAAGTGCATCATGAGACAACAATAAAGTATTAGGGGGAAAAAAGTGTTTTCATGTGACAAATTGAAAAAAAAAAAGAACATAAAATTAGTCTCATGTTTTCTTTTTAATAAATGAAATCTACAAAGAACACTGCTTCCCTTTTACAAAATGGATCATTCCACTCATTAAGATAATACACATAAAGGATAAAAAACCTCACCTTGGAGGCAAAAACACAAACACAGGAAATGGAAAAGGCTGCATTTCCAAAATTCAGAAGTCATTATGTCTAAAATGTCAAGACAACAGTGTCAAATATTGTCTTCAAAGCACATACAACAGTGCACCTCAGCTACTGTAGGAATTCAGGTATGGGGAGAATGTGATATTGATCTTTAAAATACAAATAGTACAACTTAGGGTTAGAACTGTTGGTACTGCTATGCTGGAATAAAAATCTGTGTGAGGGAAAAAAATACATGTATCTAACTAAATTAAATATCTCAGACTGGAAAGGGAATCCTCATAGCTATTCTAAGGATGCTAGAATGTGTGTGTAAAATACGTTTTTTCAATTATATCAAACACTTGAGACAAACCTGAACAACCTTTTAGTCCATCTTCTGGACTGTGAACACTTTGGCACAGGGACTGCTGAAGAAAGCTGTGTTTCCATATTGCTCATCACATGCTAACCAGTCCTCTCTTGATTTCCAAAACCTCTGTCAATAACAGAATTCAAACAGATCTTGCAGCATCAGCTCAAATGTGCAACACATGCACAGATGTGTGCAGCTCCTGTGGCTTCCCAGAGCTGCAGGATGTAGGCTAACGAGCAATGAAGTTATGCCTGCAAATCAACTGACATCAGTCTGATAGTGAACTTCTTCCGTGACAGGAGCACACAATCAGTTAATTCTCGGAATTTCTTTCAAGTGTCAGGTACATCAGGTTGGGAAAAAAGCTTCTTGAGACTCTGAATGGTCCCACACGAGGTAGGGCCCTAGCAAGGCTCAGGCATAACAGAGACCTAGCAGAACCTGAGAACTGCTGCGCTGATCCACATGTAAGCACTGAAGAGCAAGAAATGAGGGAGGGAAAGTCACAAAGTTATGGCTTTGATCTCTTTTCACTCTAGCTTTTAATACTAAAGTCTTTCCCACAGATACAGGCAGAAAATGCAAAATTAACAAAATTATTGTCTTGGTACACATTTGTACTTTATCATTCACAAATCTAACATTGATTTATTGGAAGTGAGAGAATTACCAATTTAAACTAAATCAATATATGTTTCTAAATTAAGGGTTTGAACAGGAGTAACTCAGTCACATACTAAAGGCTTTAGCTACAACACTGCAGCTTCACTAAAACAGACATATTCCAGTCTTCAAGCTTTCCAGCTACTGGTTCAAGTTTGGGTTGCAAAAGCAGCTTTATAGACTGTGTAAGCAGCCTTCCACACAATGAAACATCATCAGTAGCTAGTGCTTTGCTAATAGGAAAACCAAGACAATGCTGTTGGCAAAATATTCCCATTACAAATATAATAAAATTATAAATATACATAAATAACAAAAAGAACTGGCTGTATGGCTGATAGGCTTATTTCAGAATGAGTGTCATTCAATGTAAAATCAAGACAGAATTCAAGCCCAGTCATATCAAGTTCATTAAACTGTATGACAGCTCTTTTCAAAAGAAGTTTTATAAAGCGCTTCTAAATATGAAACACTTACTAAAAAGTCTTGCTGCATCAAATAAAGCAGACTTCATACTTTCAAGTAGGGCAGACTAAGTTTGTACAAGCCAAAAATAAAGACTCTGAGCAAAAAATACTTCCTGCTTTTCAAGTTACACGACGCAATAATAACAAGAAGGTTAAATGCATGCATGTGCATACAACTTTGCTGCCTATATGCAGGGTTATGGGGATAGCTGTATGACAGAGCTCTGAGAAGGCTACTTGAGAAGAGTCATCACTTCTATGACCTTGACACCAGTTGGTCTCGCAACTTCTATACAATTTAGTGATGTGCAAGAACAGATGATGGTGCAATACATAGAAATGGCAGCATTTAAAATTCATAGTAGCAGAAGGCCATTACTTTTCCCACTGGGCCACTTGAACTTTAATAATGTCTGACCTGGTTGGCCAATAAGTTCTAGCAGCAGACAGAGGAAAATTGCCAGTATTAGATACTGTTCGAATGATTTTTCATTTAGAAAGACTTAGAAGTTCCTTTAAGAACAGGGCACCAATTCTTCCTGCAGACATCTCATTTTTTTGGTGTCTTTTGTAATGGCCAATATATTTTCAGGCAACTGCAGACTGTGAACAATCTGTATGAGACATGTAAAGAAAATAAAAAACGGAGGTGAATACAAATTATTAATAAGGACAATGATCACAAAATAATGCTACCATTCCTGCAGGACTAATTTCCATCTTCTTTTATCCACACCACAAAAACTAACTTTGGGCAGCAGCAATTCAAACCCAAAATAGGTAATATCTAATTGTTACAAAGTATTTCTGATCAAGCCCCCCAAGATGAGAAGAAAAGAGCAGTAGTAAGAAAAATGCGAGTTTGGCAGTTGCACATACACGCACGTGGTGAGTGAAAGAGCACTACGCGAGCGGATAAACAACAAGGGATATCGCAATTAAAAATGGAAGCTGAAAACACAGGAACAGATGAGTGATGTTTCCATTTGAAAACAAACTACTTGCTGGTCTTACCATCTTAGTAAGCAAGTATAGAAAATAGACAGTAATTTGCCTGATATGCTACTCTAATAGTGTATTTCAGAGTTAAACAGTGCTGTGCTTGTTGTATGAATGTTTGAAACATACCTAAATGTCCAATGCATACTTACAAGACCCTTGGAAATAATTACTCTTTCATTAATGCTTCACACAAAGCCTCTTCCACGAGTATATTAAACTATTTTTTAATGGTTTAATTTTCAAGCTGGGAAAACTGCAGGTGTAACACAGAAAAATGGATATTCAAGTAAAAATACCCAGCCCGAGAGAGTTGAGAATACAGTATTGATGTAAAACATTGTACAAATTCTCAGATAAATATTCTAGCATGAGGATTCCATAGCTTTAAAAACTTCACAACTTGCACAAAATAGAACAACTCTGGTACACTGTGGTGATTCAGCCGGGAGCCCCTTGACAAAAGGGAAGTGATGGGGAGTCTATAAGCAGAGTTTGGCCTCCTACCTTCAACTTAGTCATTTTCTGTGATAACATACGAGCAGGCGATCTATGTCCATTCTCTCATCTATTTAATGTAAAATTTCTTAGCAAGGAAAAGGTTTCTAAATATGCAAATACAGTACCAGTGAACATATCCCAAACGGAGGCAGAACACACCATATCAGAGGCAGACAAGTAAGCTGCTGCACGTGTTTTGGTTGTATTTAAATGTACGCCATCCGTAATCAAATTCTATTTAATTCAGTTAAGGATATATAAAAACACGTTTGAAAAGTTTGAACTCTTCCTCTTAAGACCGCAATCGAAATGGAAGAGCATTAGGTAAAGATGCACAAAAGTCCCCATTTTCGGATGAGAGTTGTTCACAGAAACGTGCACCTAGCGCACAGTTACCCTGCGCCTCACCACGTAGTTAAGGCAGTTTAACACAGTGATTCATCATCTCACCTTTCGTACCCGTCCTCGTGATAGGGTCAAGGTCTGTATGTTAAAACAACATTCACTTATAAGGTAGGCTATTACAAGCAAGAAATATTTGATACATTCACTTTGTGTTCTCATATGCCTCATTTTGCCTCATTTATCTATCCTACTTTCCCTTCTCCCTTCTACTCCCTACAAAAAAAAAATCAGATTATGGAACAAGTTGTCAAGACTAGTTTTTAAAACTAAAATCTTGCGTTGTGCTGAAGCGCAGAGGGGGAAACCATAAATTTATACATTTAATTTTAGAAAATTCTTTATGTTAGTAAATGGCAGTTCAAAGATAATTAGACTGTTCAGTTTATGTTTAAAAAATGAGTCTGTATGTAAAAAGCGTTATCTGTGCCAATTCAAAACTAAATAAATCCCCAAACACCCTTAAACAATTTGCTGTTAAAAATATATAATCAAATTTAGAAAACTATAAATTATATTTAAATTTATTATTTACAAGCAATTAATTATGAAGACAGCCAGGTGGCTTTCATTACATAAATTACTGTTAATGACACTTGCCTCATGCTGCTACTGTATTTAGCATTTGCATGCATCACGTGTCAAGCACACACACTGTTGCACAGTTATTTGTAGGGCAAAACTGAGCACCTCAAGTCAAATAAACTTCTGGTAATCAAATCAGAAGTGTTAATTTCACACACACACACACACACACACACACACACACAAAGGCAGAATATTATTAACGTAACCCATGGAGGATATAATTTAAAGAATTTAAATGTAAAGAAACATCTTAAATTCCACTTTTGAGAAACATACAGAATTCAGGCAACTAATGAACTCATCTATAGCTCCTCAACTTGACATTTTTAGTCTTAAATCCTAAATAATGTACTTAAGTTTATCATTTTAAAGCTGCATGTATTAAAAAATAAAACAGTATAATGTTCACCTACCTAGCTGACAGAGCTTTGCCTTGTATCTACCAGGTATTACACCAGAAATGTTGATATATAGAATGTCCACTTTCTGTCCCAAAGGTATAACTTATTGTGCTATAGACGGAATACACTAATTTAATCTCACTATTTACTTCCCAAAGGGAACATGGCAGAATCTGCAAAGAGGGAATTACTGGATTTCCTTCTGAACTAGCAGTTTTTGAGCATTTTTTTTGTCTGCCTAGAATTGTGACAACTGCATTCACTCACAGACAACACGGAGGGAATATGTGACAAGAGGGAATCATAATTCTATCTTGAGACTTCTCTAATCTTCTTTTCCACCCCTACAATCATCTTTTTTTCCCTTTCTCTGTCTCTTCTTCCCTGAGGTTTATTTTTTTTGGGGGGGGAAACCAGTACAATGGCCATATGCTTTGCTTCGGCATTGTCAAAGGAGCAGAAAAGGTTGGGTTTCCAGCACAACAACTGTTCCAGGCACTAGAGAAGCCCAATCATCTCTGCTATGAACAACCACTGGATTCACCAGATCACAGCACCGCCATTAAACACCAAACTACTGGATCGGTCTTGGAAGCCCTGGCAAGTGAGTAACGGATGGAAACCAAGGAAGGAGGAAAACTAGTTCAACATCAAACATTTGCTCTGTGTTAAAATAAACTGAGGATGATCTCAATATGCATCTAGTCATATGGCATGACTCACCGACACGTCTTAAATTTCTGGGAGTTGTCAAAAACATAATAAAAATATACATTGCTGTCTTTACATTGAGGCATATAAGGACTAGACTTCTCATGAAAAGTCTGTGAGAACAGAGTAACTAAACTCCACTAAAATTTAATGAAACTTGACACATAACATCCTTAGGGGTCTTTTCAAAAAAAAAAAGCCCCCAAACAAACAAAGCAAGTAACAAAACCCCCCCAAACTGTCCTCTCCCATTTTAAAGTTTTTTTTTTTTTTTTTTTTTACATATAATAAAGCAACATAGGCCATTTTTTTCTTCAGATTATTTCAGTTTGCTGTTGTTGTTATTGGTGGCATTTTTCTACATTTAAATATCCAGCCTTGATATATTATAAAACATCTAAGATAGGACAAATTAGCAGGACTAGGATATAAGGAGCGAGTGGAAATTGAGAAGCCAGAGAAGAAAAATATTTTGAATTGGACTGTTTATACTTGTGTATGATACTCAGTAACTAACAACTTCCTCTGAGATATCCCTAGAAAATAACGTGCATGCTTACAAAACAGTGAAAGATCCACCCTGTCCACTTGTAAGTAAAGGGCATCTGAATCCATTCCCCAAGCAAAAGTAGGGATGTCAAGACTTGTTTTATAGAAGGCAATAAATTTTGGGGGGGAGAAGCAAGATAATCCATAATTTAATACTGATTTGGGGTGGAAAAATAGAAATGTTCAGATACCCTTTTTTTTTCAAATATCTTCTTTTAAAAATAAAAAACTTCTTTCAACTTTCATTTAGAAGCGCAACAGCCCAGAACGGAAAAGCAGACTGAACTGAATTTTCAGCAGAGCAAACGTGCAAATGCCATTTTCTCGTGGCACCTTAAGGTACTTTGTTAATGTACTGCTCTCCACTAAACCAACCAGCAACCAATCTTAAAGTTAGGGCTGCTTGCAAGTAAACCGTTACCTGTGAAAAAGGCAGAAGGCCTCTCTAGCCACCTAATCACCATATCAATGACACATGCCACAACAGAGAAGCACTAGTTTATTTGATTGATCATGGTAGATAAACTCCAAATAACAGAGAAATTAACAAATGCTTGACATTTGCTCAACATCCATTATTCTGACACCGCTTTCAGGATTTCAAAGCCTGGGAGGATGCTTAATCAACATTCATATTCCCCAGTGAGCGCCAGGCACCATATTGCGCCCCGCCTTAGTACTGATGAAAACTGCATATTGGCCATTTCCAAAATGTTCTGGGACTCCACGCAGGGCCCCTTCTCTCCCTTGTTCCTGTTCTGCAGTTTTCTTTTAAACACTTCCAAGACAAAAGCATCTGCCAGTTTTTCTCTCTGGGGATGTATGCAAAATGAACTTAACAGTTTTAAGGCAGGAGAAACCCTCACATCTAAATTCATTCATAGGACAGAAAAGGGCCTAAGAGGCCTCTCCAGGGACAAAACCCTGCTGAAATTTTCCCCGACAACAGTGGGAGCTTTATAAAATCTAAGTCCAGACAATTTCCAATTCAAATGCCCAGCATAGCATGACCTTTGTCAGATCTATGAGCCCTAGATGCACCCACTATTTTTTTATTCTAACCAGCACAGACATTAGACAGGGCACTACTGCTAAGCAGGAGGTTGAATATTTGCATGCTCTTCTATTGTGAAAATGTAACAGTGACAGCACTGTGTCGAATTCTTTTCCCTCTAGAACTTTAACTCCATAGGAGAGGCATAGCTGACAGATGACTCTCCCAACATCTGTGTTATGTGCACTGCACAGCTGAGGAACCTTGGATCACTGTCACAGCTTCTCTGAGATGACCTACACCTTTCTTATATCTACCCCGATCAAAAAAGTAAAATAAAAAGCTGAAAACGCCATTTTTTAAAAAATGAAAAGTAAATATGGCAAGAAAGATTAACATAATTTAGTCATTAAGCTGTTCACATAGCAGCTCACCATATGTTGTATAAATGTCCTATACAAAATAATTTATCAGACCTGACACGTTGCACATCATATTGTATTATTTAATATGCTTACTAAAATTTCATGGATCAAGCTCCACTTCTAAAAGCACACAGAAAGCCCTAGAAAATATTTCTTCATCTTCCATGATTTATTTTGATTACCTTTTACAGCTACATGATAAAGTGGAACTTGCAAAATTACAAGGTTAAGGTTTACAGAGCTATTGCTTCAAATGCTAAAATATAACAAATGGTTTCACGTCTATGTAGTATTTTAGTTACATTTAATATTCAGAAGCACATTAAACTAAACACTTTGATTTCTACTGCATATTTTAATAATTTTAGAAAGTTATTTCAGTAAACATCCTGATCCAAAGTTCCAGTGACACATTTATCCTTGATGAAGAGACTGAAAAGCTAAAAATTACAAAATTAACTGAAGCCAACGATCAATGTGCTATAAATGCTGAAGAAAAAAATCCCACAAACCAGTGCACATAGAAGGATATTATTATCTACAGAAAAGCTGAAACATTTGAATAATATTTTTAAATTCTTGAGACATAAGATGTTGGAAATGCAAGTAACTACAGCTAGGCAAATGGACAAAATTCTCCATCTATAAAGTTCCTATCACAAAAACAATAATGTGTAAGACTGATTTTGACCGTCACATCAAATAGATTTTTTAAAAAACGCATGAGCGGGAACCTTCTGGATAGTAGTTCCTGGGTCACCAAAGGGATTTCCATTTGGAAAAATAAGCTAAATTTATAGGACATACTGAACAGATAGATATGATTAGAAAAAAAGTTAGACTGAAGCAATGTAGTTATCCAGTGAAGCACCATTTTCTTTTTTCCTCCCTTATCACCGATGTCAAAGGAACCCAACACAAATGAGATAAAAACTTCTCTTTTTGGTCAATAACTAAACACTTCTGTTTCTAACAACAGGATAAAGAAAACCATATTTCTGTGTCAGATCACTCAACGCAATGAAGTCATTTAACAGTGTATTTGGAACCGATCTTGCTTGGCCAATTGGAATATCTGCCAATCACTCAAAACAAACATTTGTATTTAAGCTCTGAAAGAAACAGAAATTTACTTTATGGGTTATTTTTTAATCTTTTTCTATATTATCTGCTCAAGATAATGAGCTTGTAGAGAAAGATATATAGCTTATCGGCGTTAAAAAGTGAAGGCCTGCTAGCTTGACAACATGCATTTTATATATAGGCTGAAAATGGCTAGTGTTCAATAGTCCTTTCATTTGTAGGAACCTACTCTCAAGCTCTGGCCATTAGTTACTGCACTTTGCACCACTTGCAGCCTCATAATACACATCTGCATTGCACTAAAGTGTTGCAATAAAATATTGGAGCTTTCCAGGAGCAACAGTGGATTGGTAGGAAGTTCTGCAATCTCCTAGCCAGGCACAAATGGGAATGGAGAAATACATGGCATCACTACAGCTATCTTTAGGAACAAGGAGGAATTCCAGAAAAAAACCCTTTATACTAATTCAGGTGAAAACCCCTTTATTCACAGAAATGTTACCTCTACCTTGGTCATGCTTTTTATGCTGTCCTATTATTTTTGAGAAGTTTCACATAGGCGTGTATCTTATATGAAAGATTGCCTTTGGTATCACACAGGCCTTGCTCAGAGAAATATCCTGCTTTCTGTGGAAGAAGGACAAGTGCTATTTTGGGGCATTTTTGTTCTCTGCTGAAGCTTCCTGGAGGTATCTGGGAATCCGTGCTATCAAATGCTTCCAAGAGCTTGCAGATATGCAAACAGAGAACATCCACCCAAACACCAAAGTTGTTTTCAGCACCATATCCTGACTTGAAGCTCCATTACACTACCTCGGCTGGACAGCATCCTCCTACCCAGATGAGAGAGATAAAGCACTGGATTCAAATTTAAGAAATCTCCAGCATAATGCAACAGGACAGTCATGATCAGTCAGAGTCCTGGATGCTCTGGAGTGTGCACTGGAGAGGGTAATGTATCCCATCCATATCATTGACATATTTAAAACGTTAAGGTCTAGAATTAAAAACTGCTGATGAAAAAACACACTAAGATCAATAAAAACGTTGTCACTGGTGACAAAACAAAAGTTTTCAACCTATAGGATTCACAGACAATACGTTTCCCACAATAGAAGCAGATTCCTGCTTGGCAAATTTAAGCCTGTTGACATCCAGCTCATTTACTTGGAATCCTCATTTGAAGTCCATAAACAAAAAGGAGTCCATGAAGCACGAGCTGAAAACCAAAGAGAAAGCATGAAATCCAGCATGCCAATGCGAGGCTGCCATCTACTTTTCCAGCATCAGTTCATTAAACAAACAAATAAACAAGACTTTTAACCATTGCTGTGTTTGAAGAACATACACCACTATTTTACAGTCCTTTTCTAATGCTGTTGGTCTTTTTGGTGACTATACACTATCAGGCTTGTCTTAGAAGACAATTTTAGTAGGAACACTTACTGTATTCCATACTCTTACTGAAATCAATCCTTACTATTACTTCTCTCAGTGTGAAATATAATTCAAATTTCTGAGATTTTCACATTGCAAACAAATATTATGGTATTTCACTGGACTGGAAACTTAAACAAAAAAACAATTACAAAATGACTCTAAGAGAAGCATGTACTTTATTTTATTAAGTGATGTGATAAGCTTAGGGGCATATATCAGAACTAAAATGGTTGTGGTCATTAATTTAAGTAATAAATCGTAGGTTCCTGCCAACAATGACAGCAAACAGATGCTAACAAGAAAATGTATTATTTAATATTGCCATGTGTTATAAAAATGTAAGCGTTTAAGACACATCTTAAATTTTTATAATAATATGCATTTAATACATTACTGTTTTGACACATAAAAGAATCAAATTTATAGGTCTCATTCTGCAGTTCCCTGTTCTTCTGCCTGAACACAGACTGGATTCCAGAGGGAAAAAAGCTCAGGAAGTGAATGTTGAAAATAGATGCTGGCAATAGATGTTTTGCTGTTTTCAAGAAAATACTACAAGCCCTACAGTTCATTAGAGAATGGAAACCTATATATTTGCCTTTATATAAAGAGAAGTTTCCCTGAAAACTCCCAGAAAATTCAAACAACAATGAATGAATACAGAGAGCAAGAGATCATATCATCTGGCACAAAGTGTTTAAAAAGTCCTTAAAATACTTTAAGGAGAATGTCAGTATTGACGAATACAAAACAAAAGCAGAATGTCAGTATTGTACGAGCCTCGGTGAGCCTTCTGAGTTACAAAAATAGCAAAAGTTTTACTCTCCAGTGTGTCTTACCTTGTCTCGATGTTTTCGCCAGATCAGTTTAAACAATGTCATGAAACGCTCAAATGATTTTTATCAACAGCACCCTTCACAAAAAAAGCCTAAAGCTGAACAAAACCAATGTTACTTTGCAGAATTATTAAAAATGTGACCTGTTCAATTCTGGCTCTCTACACTCGTCATCCCCTCAAGATACTGTAAGCCAGGGAGAAGGACAATCAGACTCTGGCATGGAAATCTGGACGCTTAGGAAGTGCTGGGACTCCTTGCAAGCCCAGTCTCACTAAGCAGAGCTCTTGCACACACCTTGCCTAGCACCGTTCCTCCGGTGCTGGGCTGCACCTCTATAGCAAGGCACCATTTACTGGCTTTTCCAAACGTTCCTGTTTAGCTTTAAGGAAATTGTTTGGCTAATGACACTTCTGTTTGCATTTTGTTTCACTTTCATTTTCAATCAACTACTTCAGGTACTAGCACTGTTCTTTTCTCGGAAGTGCTACGGTCAATGCTTTAAAACACTTGAGGAAGCAGTGATCAGAGTATGGAAACTAAATTTTCTTCATTAAATCTACTGAAGCAGATATTAAAAATGCATTTAATATACTGGGGATGGCTGGTGGGCATCACTGACTGTGACAGGCCGGTTACTGATGAGCTGCTGTCAGACGGCCTTCTCAGCAGGGATCTGTGTCTAAGGCTGCTGAAGGACAGCAATATCTTCCCTTGTGTGTAAGCTCTATTCATCTCCCAAGTATTTACTAAATCACAGACCTCTGCACACAAACCCGGCGTTTCAGCGCATGCTAACAAATGATGGATGGCCTAGTCAATTCGTTATGTCCTGAAAGCGTGATTTCCTGCCATTCCAATCATCAAACCTCCAGAGCCTTCAGAGCTGATCAGTCCTGGAGAATATATTTTGCAGGCTCTATTAAAGGAGTAGAGGTTCCTTCCATTAGTCTCAAACTTTTTTTTTTTTTTTTCCCTCCCTGGCTGATTTAAAGAGAACTCCCTCCCCCACCTCCTCCTTCCACCACCACTAACCACTGTTATCTGTGTGTTCTGGGCATATACCATTAATGTATTAGTAAAATAGCACTCCTTGAACATCAGCTGGTTAAAAAGACAATTTTTGTTTGTGACTACTATAAAACACTATTTTTTTAAATTTAAATTCATCTATATGTCTTTATTATGTAACCTAGACAGTCCCCCAAACATTTTGTAACTGAGTGTCTTTGATCAAATACCTTTTATAGCAAGGGAGCACTCAAAAGGACCCGTTTCTTTGTATTTGCCTAGTGAAACATATCAAAGCTCTTTTAATTGTGTTCCTCCTAAATGGATAAGCCACTTAGGAATAAACTTCAACGTTCCAAAGGCAGGTTTGCTGTCAAAGAAATAAAGCTTCTAGATTTCTCCTTTTTTTTCATAGCAAGGCAAGGTATCTGGCAGTCTTTTTTCCTCCCTACATACTAAAGGAGAAATATTATTTAGCTTTCCTATTCAATGATCTATGGGAGCAGAATATATGTACCTCACACTTTATGTTGAAACTTCAAATGAATGAGTGTACAGCTGCTGAAGAATCAGGTGTCTTAACGTGGTACAACAGCTATGGGTAAACTTTGGGTAAATATGCATTTGGCTACTCTAAAATGCCTTGGTCTAGTTTTTTTTTTTTTTTCTTTTTGCTTGCAAGGTGTGATCCAGCCACAGCCAGCACAAACCAATCCACATTGCCCTACCATTCACCTCAACCTTGACCCGGAGATTAAGCTCACTTTTATTGCACACAAAGGTCATCTGCGTTAGGTCAAAATTCAAAGTCCCCTGTCAGCTAAGGTTGATATATTCCAACCTTTCCTACTCTAATGCATCAAATTTTTCATGGTGAGGTCATATTCAGCAGACAGTGTATTCAACAATTTATTGTATCATTGTAATATAGCTCAGAATATGACTGTCCAAAAAGCAACACATGAATAAAATATTTTTCACTCTGGTGTACCAAAGCCCCTGTACTCATAAAGCTCTATCCTGGAGTTGTTTCTAGACTTCAAAAGAGTGATAGAGTAAGTAATTGTTTCTGAAAGACAATCAAGAATTACCATTTTTTTACCTTTACTGTCCTTAAGTACAAGCAGAATGAGTATAATGGTATCCCCAAATCCATGAGTCAATTAAAATGCACATATGGTCAGCATTAAACCTTCCATTTCGTTCTTAACAACCACTATAATCTGCCCTGTAAATCTATAGACATCTGTTTGTCTCTGATGACACCAAGCTTGCTTCAGGATGAAACACTTCAGACACAACAGTCCTGCAAGACTTACATTCCTATTCTACTAGTAATTATCACAACCATGTAATTTGTGAAGTGACAACAAGTATAAACAAACAAAGCTTTATGAAGAAGCACAATAATGTATATGTTACCAAGACCACCTCTGAACTTTGACATATGGAAGGATTTTTTCTTTCTTGTGTTTTGAACAAAAACACCTAAGCCACAGCAATAACAAATCCAGAGTGTATTTTCTAATTAGAGGAACTAATTTGCACATTTGCTTCAGAGGCCTCCTTCACTGGTAGTATTTTACCATCCCATCTTCAGAGGATTTTGGATTGACTTGTACATGGTTTGTATAAGACATTCAAGGCCAAAAGGGCTTTCCCTTTACTCATTCAATACGAATTTCACAGGTATAAAAAAAACAGGGTTTATTAAGATCTGTACTGCCATATGATAGCATCTCCCATACTGCAAGGGGAAAAAAAAAAAAGAGAGAGAAGGAAAAGATCTCCCCCTTTATCGGTATTCAAGAATCGTAAAGTAAAACCTTAATTTTCATTGCAGATTTCAAGCCTAACTTTGAAAATAACTTTGCATTCTACTAGATTGGACAATTTATGTGGGAATGCTTGTAAGGAAAAGAAGGATTATGCTTTTAAAAATTGTAACAGAAAATTAGTGTTTCAGAAAACAGTGTCCTTCCCTCCGAATTAAATCTCACCTTGGCACATGCTTAGCCATACATATAATCTACTTTTTAGTTAATAGTAAAGTTCACAAGCAAACAACAACAAAAAACCTTGCCAAACAAGTCCAGATGGCATCCACACACCTAGAATTTCCTTCTAAATCCTAACTATTGTTACTGAAGGACCCAAATAGCAGGCAAAATTACTCTTCCTGCTCTGTTCTGAAAGCTTCTTCTGCTGCCAGTAGCTATTTAAAAAATAAATTTCTTGGTTTCATTTTTAATCTAAAGAATAATGGAAGGACAAAGTTAGTCCAGTTATATGCTGATTTAGTCAATTTTTGTGGTGCAATGCTTTGTATTATGGATAAGAATTATTTTCCCTTATATTCATGGTCACAGCATGAGCAAACAGCTTTTTAGAATAACATAGCAAACCCAAACAGTTATAACTCCTTTGAGGCTTGGACAAGGGTGTTTGCAATGAAAACTGAAAAGCAGTATCCTATTCTGGACTGCCCTACAAGAAATGTAACATCCTACAGTAGATTTCATAACAATGCTTCAAATAGTAGCAGTAGCTTTCCAAAATGAAAGAACTCAGATAATTACTTTATATACTAAAGGTTTACCTCATTTTAAGATTACTTTGAATATACATTTTATTGTGAGTCTTTCCTGAAATATTCTATATTGTTCATTTGCTTTCCCAGTAACTAGCTAAGCCCTCCTTCTCACCTCTTGCTATCAGTGTGCTTATCTGTGAGGTTAAATGTAGGTTCAGGTAGACAATAAAGTTTAAATCATATTAGATTTTTGTTACACATAATGGACAACAACAAACAGCAGTATAAAACTTGGTTTACTCTGAAGTCGAACAGATAAAAGAAAAAAATACAAAGCCTTATGGACTTTATTGTTTGCATAGCTGCCACAGCTCTGTGACCCAGATGATCTAAACCCAGTGCAAAGTATTTGCTGTGTCAAAATGGACAACGCGGAAATTTACCGATGACCTTTTTAGTCTCTGCACATCTCTGCATTTCCCACCAATGTCCACTTTCCTGTCCCTCATCAGTTCATCTAGTGAAATCAATGCAATGGTTTATACAGGCAGTACATAAGTCTATTTCATTATTAAGTAGCTAAGAACATAGAAAAGCAGAGGGAGCTTAAATTATGTCTTTATGTAATTTTTGTTTTTGAGGAATAAAAGTTTCTAGCCACCATGGGCACAAAGGCAGCTTCTAAATGAGACTTACTAGATGAATATGTTGGCAGAGTAAAGAAAAACAGTCGAGTTCCTCTGCTTTCCAAAACAATTAACCTACTCTTGTGAAGCGCAGGGGTGGTGAGGAAGCTGACGAGAATTATGTGAGCTCTGCTGTGCTCAGAGTCTTCCCCGAGAGAAGAGAGCGTAGCTGACAGGTCGCCCACCGGGCGCAGAGGTTTCCCGACAGAATATACCTGAGCTGAGGCCAGGGCTCTCGAAGACACCCCGCCAGCCAGCTGCCCTTGGCTTCCCTGTCAGCCCTCCTTCCTGGGGAACAAAGACAGGGAATTCTCCTTCCACCTTCACTCAGCCTCCAGGATGCATTAGCAGCAAGAACCAGAACCCAGAAATGGACAGAAAATAAAGAAACAAAGATGACGAGGGAAAGGGGGAGGAAAGAAGCACTTCTACCTTCCTCCTTGCCACTCCAACCATTTAGGGCTCAGTAGTTTACCAGAACAAAAGCCTGGATGTAGCTTCCTAGCTGTATTAACTTAAAACTGTTAAATAAAGGTGGACATTTTTTTCGGGTAGGATTTGGAGACCAAGAGGGAAAATCACGCACGTAAGATTTAATATATCAGGAGGTGAGCTGGAGCCTGACAGAGAACTCTCATACACACCCAGAAGTTGTGACTATACCCGTACTGTTCTGAGCAGAGATCATCCTGTCAGTTTTACTTCTATGTTATCAAGGAAAGCTTGATGATCTGAGCAGTGGCATAAAGAAGGACTGAAATAATTCATGAAAAAAAATCAATATACTTTATTGTAAATAAAACTGTTTGGGAGAGGAAAAAACAGAGACCTGTGTATTCCCACCTCTAAAAAAAAAAACAAAGAGAGAGGCACTGGATGGCACTAGAGAAAGAACAAAAACAAATGTTAACTCAGTCTTAAGTGATTGGAAGTTTATCTGATAAAACTACATCAGTGCAACATGTTTACATTTCTTCAGGGCATTCGTTTCGGTATGAACCATCAATGAGAAAAAGAAATAGCAAACAATAAATGGTTAAGAGTTTCCAATTTACACTGTGGGACACCACACAGCAGAGAGATTTCTTGTGGAATCCTGACAGGACTCACTCGAGATCCTCTGTCATTTAATAAAGCTGTCAATACTGTACAGAAAGAGTAAAATAATTACTGAAAAATGCGCGCAAATCCTGAAGGAATATTAAATAATAAGTCAGGTCATGAATGTGGAAGAACGTGCTTCACTTGAACTGCTGTAAAAAACAAAGTGGGGCCTTTCAATCGCGAAATTTGAAGCTACACATGTTAAAACTAAGCAGCCACACTCATATGTGAAGGAGTCTCTCCTAGGGAGACCTGAGACAGACTTACAGGTTCTCAGCATAAAATGCATTGATCAAGAACTACTAGTGAGCAGATGAGCCCAAAAGGATTCATGCAATCCTGAGATATACTGGTGAGATGGAAGAACTTCTGTTTACCTCTAGTATCACATTTTCTATACAGTTTCTAATTCTTCAAAGGTAACTGGCTCCCTAAGAAGTCTGAACACCCTGGTCAAAATCCAATGTGAGCCTTTTGTTTTTTTTTTAAATCTTCTCTCCTCCCTTGCTTATTGGAAAAAAAAAGAAAAAATTTCTCTTGCCTTTATACCAGCTTGCCTTTCTGCTGTAAGAAAAGCTCATTCTAATTACTATGCAAGAAGCCTACAGAAATCAGATAAACTATTTAAAGAGGGAGCAAGTGAAGACCTATTCAGAACAACTTCTAAAATCCTGATACTTTGAAATCCTGCAACTTTGAAAATGTCTATAAACTCTCATGCAAACAAGATCAAACAAGAATGCTTCTTTTACAGGAATAAAAATGGAGGTATAAAAAAAGAAGTTAGGCTAGAAGCACTAAATTTGTTTAACAACCTATAATTAATTAAGGAAGGAAAGCAGTACAGACTGCACTAATGGTGCTATGGAACGATACTGCACTACTCGATAGAATACGCTTCACAGCAGTTTAATGCAAGAACTCACAAAGTAGATTGTTTTGAATCTCTAAAAGATTTAGGACTACTGAGCAAACTTGCAATGTCAGAATGTTCCTGGAATCACTAATTCAGGCACAATATAGTGTAAGAAGATTAAAGACTGAACAGAACCAAATGAGGGAAAATGAGACAGCAGCGTAATGAACTGGGTTCGTGAACCTTGCACCCTTAAACATTTTGCTGGAGACCAGAAGAAGATTTTAACAGAAAACCTCCAAAATGCAATGAAAATGAGACACCAAGATGCAGAGAAAAAAATACTTTACAAAGTACAGATTTGAACCGCATCCAGTCCTTTGTCCATCATATGCCATTAGTAAAAAGCTTCAAGCAAGGACTGAAAGCTTCCAAAAGGGAAACCATATATTCATATTCTGCCAAACAGATAATGAGAAGAACTGAAAGATTTTTTTCCTGCAATAACAGACTGAGGGACTAGGATATTAGCTTAGGTATGAATCAAACCCTTAGAAGGTGGAGTTTTTTGGACAGATTAAAACAGGCTTTGAGCATAATTTAAAGTTTAAAGATCTAATCTAAATCTTGTCGCCATAACTAGATAATTCTAAAGTGATTTGTAAAGGGAGGGTTCTACAAGTGGGCATTTCTAACACCAGTTTAAAAAACAAGCAAGAAGACAACTTCAGGTGGAAAAAAAAGAGACAAAGAAGTTGGTTTTGTTAAAACAAAACACTGTGGAGTATCCATCCAGTGTTGTGTATGTTAAGATGCTCAAAGGGATGGTCTAAATTTGACTATTTGATATTAATAAACCATATTCTTGAAAATGGTTATCTTGCCTGTTGAACTCTTGCTGAATAGCAGTTGAGAGTGAACCATCACATTAAAAAAGAATTTAGACTCACAGATCATGTCAGCAGTGACTATACACCACACTTACAGTAATGGCAACGCAATTACTGACAGTGTCTCCCCCTTGCAAGTGCCATGAGAAATCTCTCATAAAATACCTTTTTAAAAAGATTAAACTAGAAAGTTAATTCTTTTTTTTCCTTTTAATACAAAAAAAAAGTGGCAAGAAAATACAACTAAAACCTCCTAGTCCTATAAGAGAACCATCTAGATTTAAACAGCTTACTATGGAAAAAAAAGCCACAATTATCAAATGTCACACTGGGAAAGCCTCCAAATTAGTTCTTATGATCATACACAATTTTACAAACCTCTACAGACATCTTCTTTTTACAAGTTAATGTAAGATTTCCAAGGTGACAAGGTGGTGAAAAGACTCTCTGCTTTCTAGGTTATAACATGTTCCAATACATCTTCGCTGCTGATAATGCAATATATATATTATATAATGCAATATATATGATAATGCTGATGATGCGTCTCCAGCAGGTCGAGGGAGGTGATCCTGCCCCTCTACTCAGCCCTGGTGAGGCCACATCTGGAGTATTGTGTCCAGTTCTGGGCTCCACAGTACAAGAGGGATGTGGAGCTGCTGGAGAGAGTCCAGCGCAGGGCTACAAGGATGATCAGGGGCCTGGAACATCTGCCCTATGAGGAGAGGCTGAGGGAGCTGGGCCTGTTCAGCCTGGAGAAGAGAAGGCTGAGAGGGGATCTGATCAGTGTCTATAAGTACCTCAAGGGAGGCAGTGAGGAGGACGGTGTTGGTCTCTTTTCACTGGTGGCCACTGACAGAGCTAGAGGAAACGGCCAGAAACTAAAGCATCAAAAGTTCCACAGGAACTTAAGGAAAAATTTCTTAACAGTGAGGGTGACAGAGCACTGGAACAGGCTGCCCAGAGAGGTTGTGGAGTCTCCTTCTCCGGAGATCTTCAAAACCCGCTTGGACGCAGTCCTGTGCCACGTGTTCTAGGTGACCCTGCGTGTGCAGGAGGGTTGGACTAGATGATCTCTACAGGTCCCTTCCAACACAACCATTCTATGATTCTATGATAAGGCAAAGAATGATCTTGGAAAATACTGTAACAGCTTTCTTTAAGTACCTATCAAAATTATCAGTCCAGCCTATTTTGCTACTGTTGGACTGTTTTCTGCATTTGGACTGTTTTCTGCATTTGCTCTGTTCCAAGAAATAATCAAAAGACAACAAATAAATATCACTTGTTGAGCCAGTCAGAGAACAGAGACATGAAGAAGGAAGGAAAGTGTGGCTTCTTCAAAACATACCTAAAACAGACTTTTTGAAATGGTATTAACTTAGTGACGCAGGTAGCAGATCAAGATGGGTATCTTTCACCCACCATTTGGATAGAAGATTTTAGTCTTCTTCCAGGATAGACATAAAAAATTCAGGAGAGGCCCACAAGAGGAATTCAGAAGAGGATGCTCTGATCTCCTAATGCAGATAATACAACACAGTCCAACAGTATGCTAAGCAAATCAAGATGGCCTGATTTTAGCCAGTCTATGAAGCCAAGCTGGTTTAGAAAAGGTGTGTTTTTCCCCAGTATAACTCTATATCCTGCTATTAGCACTTAGTTTATCAGCAGCCATCAAGCTCTGAAACAGTCAATGGATCCTCTGCAGTATCAAGGACATGGCCTGGGAAGTATAATGTACCAGCAGAACGAAGTGGTAGTTTTCTGGCAATCTGACTTGCCCTATTAGAAACACTTCACATGCCTATAGTGTCATGAAAGCAGATTCCTACACACAGTTAATGACTGACTTGGAAGAGCACCCCAAATTCTAACCTGCTTGCAAGATAGCTTTTTAGGGAGAGCAAAAAAGATGGTAACTGTGAGTATATGCATATATATGTATGTGCAGGTATCCACACAAGTAGCCTCTTCCGCTGCTTCCTTAGCACCAAAGTTAGGGTGCAAGGCGTAGGCTCCTTAGATTCACGGCTGTCACAGTGATTTCCAAGTTGCACCGTTGGAGCTGGGCTGGGGCTCCCAACCCTGTGACTCAACGCGGTCACTGAAGCAACCGCTCTGCTTTATAATCACTTGCTCTCTATAGCAGGGCCATTACCGCAATAACTACAGAACACCCTCTCCTCAGAGGGGCAAGGATTTTATCGGACAGTTTAAAGGCCTGCATTAATGTTGGCTGTTTGTATACTTACTGCAAAATACACGCAGGCAAGTTCACACAGTTTCCTTGGTCACACTTGTGGTAAGACTAGCAAGGCTCAGAAATCATCTGAACAATTTTCTGTTTATTATTTCTCAATCACCAAAGTATGTAAAGCATTTAAGAAACTACAGTGTCTTGTATTTTTTTTTCCTGGTGTATTTTAAAGATAGTAACACTCCTGTCCAGTTCTGTTCAACTTGGCAGACGTCGTCCTCCCCCAAAACTTGAGAGGAAGAGAAAAGCCTGAAAACATGTCCTGTTTAACGTCTCTTTCTGTTTCTGTTGGTAGCAAGTATATTTTGGAAACAAGGATCGGGGCATGAAGCACCCCGTCTTTGAACACTAGCCTACGGCCATTTGTGAAGGCCTATAAAAATCCGTACCGTACTTCAGAGGAGGAAGCAGATGAATTTCCCTGCACATAGTGCCGATGATGCCTTACCTGCCCCTCGGCCACCTGCGTCCTGGGAGCCCCTTTAGCTTCTGCCGTGCAGAAGCGGCTCCCGGCCTCGTTCATGCCACAGCACCGCAGTGCCAAGGCCCAAGGCTAGAATGTCTCATCCCTACAGCCTGTTGCCCAGGGGCCCCGCTTTGCAGCAGGAGACCTTGCACATGGACAGGTGGTGGGGGAGAAGCACGCTTTATTTTTGAGCCTGACTTCGTAGGCTCGCAGTGGGCGGGAGCAGCCTGGGAGCGTGCAGCTCCACGTGTGCGTGTCCGGTGATTTTGTACCGTGTGAGCGAGTTCTACCGGGCCGGGCCGCCCGCGGGCCGCTGTCAGGGCAGGGAGCACTTACCCACCTGGGGAACTTGTCCTTGAGCTGCCGCAGGCTCTGTCTGGTGGGCTGCACCTGCGCCAGGAACTGCGCTATCTCATCGTACTGCGCCTTGCTCAGCTTCATGGCGCGCTGCCCCGCGCCCAGCCGAGCGGCAAGGGGGCAGAGCGGGGCGCGGGCTCGGCGGCAGCAGCAGGCCCGGGCCCGGGGCGCCGGCTCAGGCGCGGCGGCAGCCGCTTCCCGCCGCTCGCGCGCGGGGGCCGGGCCGTGCCGGGGCGGGGCGAGCCGCCATCCCGCGCTCGCGGGCCTGCGCAGCCGCCGCGGGCGGCGGGGCGGGGAGCGGCGGGCGCGGAAATGGCGCTGGTCTGGGGGCGCCGCCGGCCTTGCGAGGTCCCCCCTAACCTCCAGCAGGACCCTGGCCCTGCGAGGAGCCTGCTGGAGCAGGGAGGCCGCGGGGCTTTGCCCGCGCCTGCGCAGTTGCCGTTGACCGTTAACGGTTCGCCATTAGCCGTTAACCGTGGGGCTCCAGTGGGTAGGGAAGAGCCCAGAGGCAGGTCAGCGGTGGGGGCGTGGGTGGTGCAAGGAGCTGCAACCCCGAAGGTGGGGGGTACCCACACCTGAATTGCTTTAAAGTGTGTTTTCTAGTGCAGCAGCTTCATTGCAGTAACTGAGTTTTGGTTGTTTCTCCTCACTCTGCTTATGGTAAAGACTTACTGCGGTAGTGGGACCATGGCTGTGGCCCTAATTGGCCTTAATTTTAGCCACCTGTAACCTTGTGCTCACACACAAGTGGTTTCTGCTGAATTTTGGAAGAACACCATCCAAATCTGTGCTTTTGTTGAATGGGAATTTAGTTAGGCCTCAGCCTTCAGTGGGTGATGCTACCAAGCATCAATGTGTGTGTGTGTGTGTGTTTCAAGACCTGGGTGTTTTTAAGTTTTTGGGAGATAGGTGCTCCTTTTTGGTGAAAAGCTATATATAGACCAGTGATCTTGAAGACAATTAATTATGCATGTGACTGGAAAATGTGAATATTTCTCTTTACTTCATACATAATCATATGCAAAAACTATGTATAGACAATAATATTGCTAAATCTACATGTTTTGAAGCCCGTGTTTTGCAGCTTTAGACACTGAAATCATGAAAGTTGCTACAAACCTTGAGAAACTGGTTTTTATTTATATAGGTTTGGGGTTTTATTTGCTGTCTATTTTGAAGGCTTTCAGGATCTCGTCAATGTCTACGCTAAAGTCTTTCCAAAGTGTCCAGACGTTCCAAAGTCTTTCAAGTGTATGAGAACTGGAGGTAAAAGGCAAAGCTCATGAGCTGCATGTATGTGCTGGCAAGGCCACATTTTTTAAGCAGAGCTTAATAAAAAGACACACTTAGGTGGATATATGGAGATTTACATGTATAAATGACTTCCTCCTTTTCTAGAAGTGGACCATTTGATCTATATTTGGAAAACTTTGACCATACCATTTTACAATATTTGAATTATGAAATTCTACCTCTGTCAAATATGTGAAATATAGCAGTATTCAAGGCTTGTGTAGAACCCTTTAAAATCTTTGGGTTATTATGCATATGGAAAACATTCAGAGTTAAGAATATATTTCTGATTTGATATATATTAATTAATGTACATCATATGCTGTGAAAATAGTGCTTTAGTGAAATTAGGGGTATATGGTATTTGGATATTTGAGAACTGATTGGATAGTCTTAGTTGTCTGTGTGCTGAGTTTAGGACCTTTTTTTGGTACTTTACTGAAAGAATACCAGTTTGCTGTGTGTTCTTACAGTATCGAGAGTAGTTGTAAAATTGACGAGGATACAAATTACATCCAGTTTTTATCAGGCTTTCTTTCCTAGCTCAATAGACTCATCTGTTTTGTAGGTTTTTTTGTTTGTTTGTTTTATTTTTAAGTTGGATTAATTAATGTGCATCAACTATTGGAAAGTCCTTTTTATAAAGTAACATTTTTATATATATTTATTTTATTTTATTTTACTGCGTGTTGGGCAAGCTGCTGAACATTAGTTTGTGCACAGTGTAAGTAAAGCAGGTGAAGCTAAGCCAAACTATAGATTTCATTCTTTACTTGGAGAACAAAAAATATGTGAAATTTGATTTTTTAAAATCAATAGAACTGTATTATTTGATATAAAAAGTATTTAGCTCTATTTTTTAGCTCTATAGTCTCTTTAATACTGGAAGATGCACATGTTTGGGAGAAATAGGGAAGTGTTTTTTTTAAAGTATCATGAGGGTCTCATTTTCTTGAGCTATAGAAAGAATCATTTTCCCCTATTTTTCCCAAGATGAAAATTAATTCTGAAATTGATTTTTAAAATAATTACATGTTTCTTCACTACCACTACTTCTGTAGAAGCAAACAATCGTGCTCTTAAAAATGACTTCTATCTTGCTTTCTTTGTTGCAGGATAAGTTCCAGCAGAACTTTTATTTAAAACAATAATGCTTCTAGTTTTAACTTGTAGGTTTATCTATGTTCACCTTCCTCACAGAGTAATAAATATTCTTAATTTTTTTCTTAACTAAATGCCACTGAATTATGCAATGCACAGAAGTAGAATAGTTTAGAAAATCTGCAATGTGAAGTTACCAGTTTGTGGACCAACATGATACCATATTGGTATTAGCTATCTAGATTCTTGTTCTAGAACAAGGATCTACAGATTTCAAAATTATTTTAAAAAACAAGAAAATAAACTTATGTATTAAATGCAGCCAAGGTCAATATTATCCTAGTGAGATAACAGCCCTCAGAGATGAGAGTTGCTGCTTTTCATTCCAGAGAAACCCTTATGTTTAATTATAAGGGCTTGAATGCTTGAAAATATAAATCGAAAGTTCCGTATGTGAATTGCATGAACAACAATTAGCACAAAGCTATTAGTTAACACCAAACTATTCCAGTGACATGCTCAAAAATCCAAACAAATGAGAAAAAAAGAGGTGTTCCTAGCAGAAGTAGTTCCATCAAGCTGCCATCACACCTTTATCGTACACAACAAACATTAGACCATGTGAAACAGCTGTGGATGCCTGTGTAAGATGTTGTAGATGGTGAGAGTTTGCCTAAACACTAGGAACAAATGGGTGAAATTCATGCAAGTAAAATACACAAAAAGCTTTTAAGTGCCCTTAGCCCAGGAAATCTGAGAGAATGCTGAGAGAGTATTCTGAGGAGATCTGAGTATGCGCTTGCTCTGTTGCACCCCTTCCTTGGCATCTGCCCTTCTCAGCTAGCTTTTTTGCTTTGTGGATGGTTCCAGTTCACATGTAAGAAAAAAACTAAGTTTCCTTCCAGAAATGAAAGTAAAAAAAAAAAAAAAAAAAAAGGGGAAATGAAATGACTGGAAATGATGAATGAGGTGGGGGGAAAAAGAGAAAGAGATGCCATAAGCTGTAGGGTCAAAAATATAAGGAAACGACCTCCAGTAATGACCATTATTTAGTGAAGGTAGTCTTAGTCACAGTTGGCAAAGGATAAGGTAGCAGACCTTTGGTCTGCTTTTTGTGTTATGTTGTTTGATATTTTACCTGGTATTTAGGAGATATCCCTCATTACCATGGGGAGGTGAATACATAATATCATTTGTCACCAAGTTCATAGTTAAAATGCTATTCATTACTTTGCACAGAGCTTAAAATCACCATGTTTTGAGACTAGATAATTGTAGTATGGTTTTACACTGAATCAATTCATGCCCAAAGTGGAAATTCTTGATTTTTATGATGTTACAGCTATTTACCACACTATAGATAGAATCTCTACTTCATGTTGCTTTCTATATTAAAATTAATGCAAAGTATGGTTTGTGGGAGAAAAAAATAGAAAGTCAGTGGCAGACTTAGTGGCAAATTGAGGATATAAACTGCTAGATAGTGAGCTCAGAAGTCTTGTGTGGGGGAGCTAGAAGGAAAATCAATATCCACAAAATATACTTTGAAGTCTGAAATCTTGAGTCTTACTTGCATTTTGCACTGATTTTAAAAAGTGAAGTTTGTGCTTATAGAAAATGATGCTCATCTAGGAAAAGAAGATCCCTCTTCCAAGCAAACTTAATTTGTCAACTTCTTTTGGAGGTTGAAAAGAAAAAGCATGTGTGCGTGTGGGCTTTGAGGCACCTATTCTTGGAGAGCTCTCAACTGCCATTGCAACATCTCTGATTCATTTTACCATGTAGGCATTGGGCACTTTGAGGTCCGTTGAACCTCTTTCTTCTCTCAAGTGGTTCTTTTACCATCAATATACTGAACTTCAGTATTCCAGTACTTCTTTAAACACTGTTCTGAAAAAGATGGCATCAGACTTTCTAATTAAGTTTGATATAAACAGTTGAACACCTGATTTAAAATCATGCTAATAAAATGCATGCCAGTTTGATATTGAATAGCTTTTCAAAGTTTTGCCCCATGTCTTCCTTTATAGACTATATAGCTTAAATGCTCTTGAATTTTTAGTTTTTCATAATTGGCCTTTTTTCCAGATGTTATTTGAAAATTAAAAGAGCTATTTCCTTTAATTATAGATCTGTAGTAAGACTAGAATCTCATTTGCAACTATGATTAGAGTAGTTATTATGGTACTTTTATGCTCACGGTATTCTCACATCATTCAGTTTGGTGGAAAAGTTTCTGCAGGTATTTTTTAGTATCTTTTGATAATTCTTGTGGTTTTTTTATTGTGAAATACAGCTGTTCATGTTTGACACTTCTGAATTATAAGAAAACCTTGAGTGTACTTCCACCTAATTTGGTAGTAACTGTATCTGTAACTGGTCTAATAAACATCTCCACAGGATACAGTTGTTACCTCATAAAGGGAGAACTTTCAATTTATCATCTAATTTATGTCCCTGTGTTCTGATGTACTAACTGCAAATAACTGTATTGTGGAACAGTCTGTGATACACTCAATTTATATTGGGAAAAAAAAAAAAGGAACAACTCATCTGTACATCACTTTTAATCATCGACTATTTTGGCCATTCAGAGAATAATAGGTCACAGTGGTCAAAATAAGATTTTTTTTTTTTTTCCCTAAAAGTATTCTCCGATTTGCTTGGTATCACAGCACTGTGAAAAATATGACAATAATAGGATGATTACACATAGCAGGATACCAATTGAAATTGTCAGACATTGCTTTTCTATGTCTTCAAATTTATTTATTGTGAACACAGAGGTTCCTGAGGAGGATTAACTGTCTGTACTGTAAGTCTACCCAGTGTATCTTTCTCTAAAATATTTAGTCCTTGATGAAGTATTTTTTTTTTTTTTTAAAAAAAAGTACACGTGTGTTTGTATTGTGCTTTGAAAATTATGTTTTATATACTCAGGGCCTGATCCCAGTGCCTGGTCTATGGTCAGTTGAAAATCAATCATTAATTTTAATGGACTTTGAAGCAGACCATTTTTATGATTGTAAGCTGTATGTTTATGTATTTTGTATAACAAGCTATAAAAGAATTTTAAAAATGATGAGTTGCTTAATCAATTTATATGTCTGAGTTGTTAACATACCATATGTGTTCTTGTCCTGGAGCCTGACTCCATGGTAATTCCACATGAAAAAAATTCAGGACTTTTTTTTTTTTAAAAAAAAACTCTCAATGGTCAGATACACAAAGCTGGTTCCAAATTCAGTTACTTAATTTGCCACCTTTGTCTATGTTGTATCTTACAGACTTTTTGTGTAAGCTTAGAAATCTTTTGATGGAATTTTCTTTTGACACTGCCTGTTTTGGCCAGACAGATACAATATTTAATGGTAAACATCCTATTTAATTGCATAGGTGTCATGAGCTGTTGGCGAGGGGATCATCCCAACCTCCTTCAGCCAAATTTCAGATTTTCACCTGTGTATTTGTGCTGACTACTGCTGACTGTGTGCATAGATGGTCAGGCAGATCCAACTGAAAACAGAACGTGGCAGAACAAAATAACTAAAAATAGTATTTTTCAGCTGAATCAACTTGCGGATCCAATTCAGTGGACAGCCCAGTTTCATCAGTATAAATGCCAGCAGAAGGGAGGGAATAGAGATGCGTAGCCAGAGACAGCAGGGCTATCTATCTCTTTCTGTTGACTAGAAGAGCCTGGGAGGATTAGCCTCACAAATGAGACATCTAAGTTAGGATGCCAGCTATTAACCTGTATGATTATCTGACATCTCTCTGCTGAGTCCTTAAGAGACATTTGAGAGCCTCTTGCACTTAATGCTGAGTTGAATTTTATGGAAACTTGCAGAGAACTGAGCACGGTACTCTGAAAAAAACAGTGGATAGCTAAAATCAGTGAACATTTTTTATTTAACTCTTTAAAACTTAATTTCAATTGGAAATGGAAAAAAATACAGGTGTGTAATGAATTTGTTCATGTTTACCTTCATACCTTTGTTTATGTAATAAGCTACAGGGGTAATGATCTTTATTAGAAAATATGTTGAAATTAATAAGACTTTTCAGTGAATGACATGACTAGTACAAAGTAAATAATGAATGAGGTCAAATTTGGATTTGAAAGATTAAAAGCAAATGCTGAAGCAATGTGCTACATATTTTTCTATACAGGTAAGGCAAAGGAGGTGGTAATTACAAATTACAAATTAAGCACTGCTTCACATTGCAGATAAACAAGAATGGCTGAATCAAGTTTATACCAAAATAAACAATATAATTTTCCAAGTTCTCAGGCTTTAACAGTGCAACAACTACAATGTGTAGCTGTATGAAAACAAAATTAAACTAATTAAAATAACTCTATTTTAAAAGTACAATTTGTGATAAATTCTATTATTTTCTGTATTTATAGATGCTTTGATAATTAGCAAAATATAGTAGCTTGCAATGTGTTTGCTAAGCAGTGTTGTAAAATAGCACAACTCTGCCATATTGCCTAAATTATTATTTTTGACTTGGTAGAAACAAAGTGAAGATACATACTTTACATGCCCAAATCTAGGTCAAATATTGCAAAATCTTTGGTTTTCACCTAAATTGCTGAAGAAGGCACAAATTCTGCTGAAGCATGAAATTATAAATGAGATTACAGACTAGTGTTAACTCCCTTGCCCGTTGACTGAACGAGTGACTATCGATCAGCAGCAGAAGCTTAAATTTGTAGAATTGTCTGCTGTTGGTAGCTGAGTTCTTTTTCCTGTCCCCTTCCTCTCATTCTCTCAAAAAGAAAATGAAACAACAAAGATTGGCTCATATCTTGTTATGACTCACCAGCCCTGCTGTTTGACTTTAGTGGGAGCTGTGTATGATTAATCTGAAAATTAGGACCTTGCTATATCAAGGCTGGAACACAGTTTTTAGGAAACTGGGTTATTTTTGATCAGATAAGTTTTGGTGAGGGATATAAATGTAGATGAAGGTGTTTTTCCAGTAGTGAAATTTCCATTGTTCCCTTAAGGTTAGGGAGTGGCATTGAGTTGCTGAGGTTTTTTTTTTCCTTAGCTGTATTTCTTGCAAGATGCTTAATCATTTATTGTTTAAGGAATCTAACCTCTCATTATGGATGAAGTATTTTCACTGTTCAAGAATTGTAGCATTCTTGAATGCCTGTTATCGCAAAATCATAGAAATGTAGAATGCAGCAAACCTCCAGAGATCATCTCAGCAGCGAGATCACAGATTTGATAGGATCAAATATGCCTTCACTGTCCCTTACCCAAACATTTCTCATTCATTCTTGTAGACTTCCGTAATGTGGTGTTCACAATCTGCATTGGTAACATGTTGCGGTGTTTTACCTCACTTGGAGTTTGAAAGCTTGTTTGAAAGCGCATGTATGGCAAATTAAGCTACCTACTTTCTGTTTGATGCTTTGGAAAAAAGGGAGAATGATAAAGGCTACTTTTCTTGTTTGAAGGTCATTGTAATGTTGATCCACTTCCCCCTTCCCTTTCCCCTCTTGATGGCGTAGGTAAATCCAATATTTCTAGTCTTTTTTTTTTTTTTTTTTTTTTTTCCCTCCCTGAAAGGACTGCCTGTTTTTTTTCTCTCTATATTCTGCAATATGTTTCTTAAAATGCATTGCAAAAACTGATTCAGCTGAGACATTCATCTTGCTGAATAGAATGAAGAATTTTGATATTTTCTAGACAAGATTCGTGGATACAACTTCTGCAATTGACTTACAAGCTTACAATGTGAAACTTTTTGCATCTGCCTTGAGAAACTCTTCGGTTTGCTGTGCTAGCTCTTAAAAGTGGCATCATTAAGGAAAAACAATATATATAGTGCAGTAGATATACTGATCTAGCTGACCAAAATATCACAGAATTTAGTGTGTAAATTATAAATATTAGTAGGAAAATGAAATTAATGGATGCCCACTATGCATTTATTTTAAAATTTTTGCAGGAATGTTTATAACAGCATTACAATTTCTCGAGTCTTCCATTTCTTCTTATACCCATTCCTTCTTTCTAACACATGTAAAGCATATTTGACATGTATAATAATGGAATGATTAGGCATGTTACTGACATCAAGGTTTAAGGGATGGGGTGACATAAGGAATTTATGTTCCACTTTAATCCATTTGTCAATCTCCTCTGGGACCTGTTTTTAAATCTAACTCAAGCCATACTAATTTGGAGATGGAGGGAAACCTGCCTAATCCAACAGCCTGAAAAACAGAGATAGATGAAAACATTTCAGTTCCCCATAGACTCCTGATGTCTTTTTTTGTTTGTTTATTTTAGGTGGAAAAAATAGAGGTAATTTATCTGATGACTTTTTTTTTCCTGGACTCATATGGCAACTCATTCAGATCTGTTGCCTTTTCAATTCGAGAATCAAAGTAGACGATGGTACAGATGGATTATTTGATACATTAAATAAATGATATATAAAAGTGTGTAATTCCTTGGAGTGGTAGCCATTAATGGCTTGCTTTGCACACCAAGTGCAATTTTCATTTTAGTTATTAAAAAAAATCATTTAACATGTTTATTGTTAGGGAGGAAAGTTTTTGAGTATACTTACGTTATTCAAATACATATAGCAACGCTAAAATCCATTGCTTGAAGGATATCCAAAGTGGCAATGACTTGTCTAAGCACAGACAGTCCTGGTGGAGTCTCAGTATCGCTACTGGAGCAGCTGTATTAAAACTAGTATGTCCTTTTTGTGCCATAAACTCCAAATGAAGCTGATGTTGGTTGCATTGGAGCCAAGCGGTGTAGGCAAGTTCAGAATCAGGCACACTGTGAAACTGATGCTGGTTGATTCGGTTACCTTTGAACAGCAACACTTGATAAGAAAAGAATTATTGCCACTACTTGGTACTTGGCATTGGCATTCAAGCACGTACTTAGAGGAATTGAATGTGGGTGTCAGTATGCAGAACTGTGGATTTTACAGATTTATTTGGAAAATTTGTTGCTTACCAAGATGCCAATCTCAGGGTTGGAAGATGAAAAACATGCTCCTAGTAGTCAAATATTTATGAGTAGAACCCAATGCATTTAAACCTTGTTGACCTTTATACATTTATGACATATATCATCGCTTGGTTATCCCTATCACTGGTTTGGTCTGGAAAAAGTAAAACGAGGTTTAGTAGTCCCTAAGGGTAAGTTAAAGTGCAGGCTACTACTGTGTTATATGGCTTTAGTATGCTTAGTGTCTTTTGTGGCAGTGTGATGAGACTGTTCAAAGCAAAAAAAATAGGTGCCATTTGCTAGGTGATGCCATATAAGGAGAGTTTAGAGAATGAGCTTACTGCTTCTATATTAAATGTTCAAATGCTGCAGACAAAATCACTAATAGTATTTGCATTAGATGTGCAAAGCCGAACTCTGGCTTTCTCTTTAAGCAGTTACAAACATTCAAAATGATTTGTTAATATATTTATGTGTTTTTTCTGATTTGAGGCCAAAAAGAAGGCATCTATGGTCATTTAGTCTGATCTCTTGTCTAACATAAATGGTAGGTATTTTATTGTTTAATTAGAGCTTCAACCCAATGCCTGTGATTGAATTAGAGAACATCTGAAAAAAGTGACCAAAAGATCTTCAAATCCTGTTTTAAACATATTTAGGCTGAATTTGAATGATAAAAAGAAATGTTTTCAGGAAAAAAAACAGGTAAGTTTATTTTATTTAAACCTACTTAGTAGTAGCAAGTTCTTAAAACTAACAGGACAGTATTTTAGAGTTAACTTTTTACCTGTAGTGTAAATCCCAAAGTCTCCATTTTGATTATTTTTTGCCAATGGTGGGAGCTCTGGGACCTATTACATTTTTCACTAATATGCTTTTGGATTGACATATTATTTAAAAAATCACACCACACAACCTTTTGGGTTATATATGACAGTGTTAAAAAATACAAGAACATTTGCATGAACTTTGATTACAGAATTATATTCCCACATCACATATTTTACAACTGCAAGACTCATTGTTTTGTTTTTATGCACATTATTTTCATCATTGGTACTGGTTCAACAACACGGCAGTGAAGCCATAATTATCTAGAATTTCTTAATGAATGTGTGGATGTGAAGTAAGATTTTTCCCTGCAGTAAGTCATATGATTAATGAAAGCAGTGAGAGGTAAACCTCGACTGACCCACACATTTTCTCTACATTGAGAACTTTGACAAAAGTGCAGTGATAGCGTGAAAATCTTTCCTGTTCGAAAATGCCTGCTTTATAGGCATTTTGTACCAGTGCAGGTGTTGCAAAGCGGCCACAGGAGAACGATGACTTTCTGCCCTAAAACTGATGCTCATGTACACACCAGCGCACTGATACCAACGATTTGCGCATTGACTACATCAGTATGAAGAGCATAGAGTCTCCCAGAGCTCCCATATATCCGCATAAAGTCTTTTTCAAACTTTAAGCAAGCCTAGTTTTGATCTGGGTTGTGAGATAGTGCTATATATGGCCATGCGACTGCAGTTGATGACTCCCAGAGCTGGACTTTCCATCCTATTTTCGCCTGTTGCTGGTGTTCAGAAAGCAGCGTGCAAGCTCCCAGCAGATAGGACACTTTCGTTCTCAGTTTTGACATACTGTCTGTGTCTGGCAGACCATATAGCTATGCTAGTTTTAGTTATTATATATTTATTCCTGTATTTATACTTTGTAGTGTTTAAGCCCAATTTGTAGAGGATCAAATTTGACTCATTTCTTAAGCTTCTCTGCATAAGGCTTTCTCTTTTGCATTCATTTAACCACATCTAAGTAAAGTTCAGAATTTGCACCAGTAGGGATTTTTGAACCAATTAAGTCTTTTTTAGAAAAAAAAACAAACACAATTTAAGTACCAATTCTGTTAAATATTCTGAGTTGGACTTGGTTATACCGGACAATTTATAGACTCTTGCATGGTATGGAGTCAGTAGAGTTACATTAGGGATTAGGACATTTATAACTTGATGCTGTACATGCACTTTCTGCTTTTCATCATAGCTGATTGCCATAGTGGTTTCCAGAACTCAAAAAATCGTCATTCAGAAAGCATTTGGCTGTTTCTGTATCACACTCAATTGTGCTGTACGGACATCTCTGCAGTGTGCTTCCACACGGGCTGGTACAGGTGGGTGCGAGGTCCTCCTCTTGTGCGTGGGCTGCTCCTTGAGAGTCACCTCGGGGCAGAGGCTGGAGAGCTGTGTGAATGACGGCCCTCTCTGCATGAGCATTCCCCTCTGCTCTGCACGACTTGCTGTGGCCAAGCCCCCAGCAAGCTGGGGAATGAGGTTCCCTCTCTCCAACTCAGAAGTTCACAACTTAGTCACTGCATTGTATACAGTTTGTATAGCTAAGGTAGATGTATGAGAGAAAACCTCAAAAATTTGGAGTGAAATTTGATTTTGTGAGTTGCAATTGAAAGCATAAATAGATTAATAATATGATTATTCAGTCCTCATAACAGCAAAGTTCCCACTTCTGATAATAGTAAATGTGTAGCAAAGGTTAAAATTCCTGGAATGATAATTTCTGAAACTTTGTGATATATACTTAAAAGCTAGAGCTTTATTATTTTCTTTACTGGAGATTTGCTCCCCAGTCCTATCAAGAGTTCAAGCTGAAAATTAGTTTGAATATATACTCTTATTAATGCACAGATGTTATTCATGACACTTTTATTTGCCACAAAGCTTTTGTATTAGTAATATTGAAGTTTCAACTCTTTCCTGAGTCCTAACCTCCAGCCCCAAACTTAGGTTAGCTTAAAGATTTATGAAAAAAAGTTTAAAAAAAAGCTAAGCTGACATTTTTTTCACTGAGCTCCCTTGCAAATTAGTGAAAGTGGAGGACTGAGTCTAATGGATTTTTGTTGCTGTTGTTTTGCTGTTTTTAACAGGAAAGCTTTTTGCTTGTTTTGTTTTCCATCCCCTCAAAGTCATTGTGCTTGACAGTGGAGCGCTGCAGTAAAGAACATTGATTAAGGAAGTTCTAAGTAGTGATCATGATCTTCCTGTTTATTGAAGGGAAGGACAGGACAGTGAAAGGGAAACTGCTTCAGATAAATCTCTACTAATTTAAGCCACTTATGGAATCACTGATCAAAACATGATTCACGCAAACCTTAGGAGAATATAATGCAATAACGGGTGTATTTATTTGCAAATATAAGGTACTGTTTTCATGATTAGCAATACCACATTGTCACCATTATAGTGTGTAGTAGTCTTTACAGAAAAAACTTAGGCCCAAATCTATAGTTTCAGAGATGGAGAAAGTAAAATAGAATATCGATCTTTGATTGAAAATTAAAGAGTATTAATGATTTTGGAAAAACTGTCTTACATTTGGCTTCTAAGTAAATACTGCACAGGTCTGTTGTAAATCTCTACTAATTTTCTGTAATTCTTTACAAGTTGTAAAGTCATAGCTGAAAGGCAGATGGAAAAGGAATGTACAAATAAGACATCTGTTATTGTTATATCAAAGATGATATATAACCAGCTCTGAAGTAATAGCATTTAACAAGGACTAGAGTCTTATCCAACATGTGATCTTGTCCACTTCCACTTATTCATTTAGTGCATTCATAAGAATGAAGTTTATAATTGGGAAACCTTATCTATTAGCATATGTAGTATATCACAGAATGCTTTAGATCAACAGATTTCCAGCCAAGCCATGTCTTAATATAGAGAGGTATCTGTAAACTAGCTGGACTTAATGTGTGTGTGTGTGCGCAGCTTATGAAAAAGGATTCAGAAAAAAACATGACTAAGTACAGTTACACTGTATTTTACAAGTTCTGCAGTGTAGTGTAATTTGTAATGCATTTTCTTACCCAGTAAGTTCAAGCAGCATATAGTGCTCCACTGAATAAAAGATTTAGAAGTCACAAGCATGCGGGACTATTCTAATACAGATTTGGGGGTGTAGGTATATTTTAGAGATGCTTTGTTATTTTTCTGGTTTTAAATTCTTACCTATTAGATATTAGTATTTGGTTTATCAAAGGGTTGAACTTCTAGCTTGTTTGAAATTGATACAAAACTATGAAGCTCTAACGAGTGAGACAGCTGGGAATTGACAGAGCTTTTATGTGTGTGATGGGTGAGGAGAAAATATATACCATTTATTTAATCTGTTGTCATGCTTTGTAGCCTTACATTAATAGAAACAAAAATAAACCAGGAAAGAAATATTTATGTACTTGGTTCTTTCCTTAAAGAATTGTTAAGTTGTTCCTTAGATAAAGCATTTTCTTAAAGCATCCTTAAAATGGCTAATCCTACATTTTATTGTATTTCAATATATTTTTAGTATCTCAAGGGAAAAGACTGTTGCTGTTACAAACAAAGCGCAAACTTTTGGAAGAACTGTTAAACGGGTCCTACTGGAATACTCACCCGGGGGTCTAGTAGAGATGTGGATATATTGGATATATTAGGTATATTCTGACACCTCTAATATATTGGAGAGAGAAGCACTACTAGATCTTGGCTAAGCATAGGACAGTGATGACTGGGTGCAGAGTGCTGCCGTTTACGTTGAGGCCCAGTTGTGTGTGTATTTGTGGCTGACGTTTCTTCAGTGTATTGTCACTAAATGTATAGGATGTGCTATTGTTCTAAAACTTAATTTGTGATCTAATAAGAGCATTTATAAATTAAGATTTAAAGATGTGAAAAGGGACAATAGTTATTATTAAAAGAGAGAATAGCAGATGGGGGAATTGTTCTTCAGGGAGTGTTTCTGAGGTTTGTATTGTTTAATATTTTCATTAATGCTACTGGCACAAAAAAATAAGTTGTACTAAGGACAAAGTAGTAGATATTCTTAGTGCAAATGAGAACTAGGCATTCATGCAAAAATATTTTATGGCTGGATGACCATGAACTATGGAATAATACAAACTGGAATCAAAGTCAACAATATGGGGTAAAAGAATTTCTACATAAATTATACCCCTTTGACTACAAAAATATAAAGAACTGGAGATTGTTCTGGATCTGAGATATTTCTGGGAAATATTAATTCCTTTATACAAGAGAATGGCATGTCTGAGCATCATCTGAAATATTCTGGTGCAAATCTGATCACTCCCTTCCGGGGTCTATACAACGTGGTTAAGTGAGTTGGAGACTAGATTCTTCCAGCATGTATATCCTGGGATACACTTAATTTCTTAATTTTTGCATGTGTGTCTTTTGTTTCAGCCTTTCTCTGAATTTCTGTGGATAAATGTTACTCAACGGTCCTTTCAGTCTAAATGTCGGCCAGGTTAAGCACAGAGAGCTGTGAAGTTGCTAAATTCTCTTGTTACTGCGGGACTGTTCACTGGCCTGCAATGAAGTCCAGTTCCAATTCTATGATGGACTAATTGTGCCTTTCTCATCAGATTTTAAGTGTTTAGATTCGATGATGGATCAAAATATACTTCTTACCTAGGATTTGGCTTGCTCTGTGCAAGAAACCAAAGATGAAAAGACAAAACACAGCTCAGGCCTTCTGCCCATGCTTGTCATGATCCAGAGTTCTCTGTGGCACATGAATACTGATCTTCTCTCTAGAGAGTCATTTCCTCTTCATTTATATTCAGTTAGTATATGTTTGGCAAACAAAACCATTGTTTGTGCAAAGAAAAGTTAATTAAACATTGTTAATTATTCAGATTGAGTGCTATAGGAATACAATATAAAAACTTACTGCCTATGATTATCTTTTAAATCTTTTAAAATCTAGGAAACTGCTCCTTGAGTTTGAGAATTCTGCAAGTTAAAAAACTCTGAAATTTTATTACATCGTATTTTACTTTTTTAATTGTATCCTATTTTGTTTGCCTGTCAGCAGACTTTATTTTAAAGAAATAAAGAGATTTGTAGATAGAAGTAATAACTTTTATTAGACCAGTTAGTGTATTTGAAAAAATTAGGCTTGCAGGCACACGAGCCATTCTTCCAGGTGTGAAGTACAGAAATAGCAGCAAAATAATAGCTGAGAGCAGTTGTTCAGGTATAGTGGATACACATTGATTCAGTCATTTTTAAAAGAAGAGCAGTTGTTACCTGTGGAATTAAGAGGGTAGTATTGGAGGGATGAGGCAGAGAAAGATTCATACCTCTAAAGAAAAAAAGACATTGTTTATTAAGTATGCACCAGAGAGAAGTTAGTTCAGGAGAGGGGTTAAAATGGGCTGTAAAACTACCCTCTCCCAAGTCCGTAGCATCCAGTAGTTAAGTGTTTTGACTACCAGGATTGCAAAGGTGTTAGTAGGTTTTACGTAAGCCTGATGACTTCCACTGTGAGATCGGAAAGGTCTGTGAATCAGTAAAAGCGAGAGTGGAGAAAAGTGCGTAGGCAGATAGAGACCTGTTTTCCCTTGTAGAGGCTATTTCTCCACTCTGATACGTAGTTTCTGCTCAAGTTTTAGGTACATAGTTATTGTGATGGCAAATTGTTGGGATATACTGTATTCTGCTCCTGCACATTCCAATTGTAGAAAAACAGTGCTGGTGATGTTGAGATATTATTAATTACAGTAATAATAGAGATGTGTTGTTGGATTTTTACATTTTTTGCAAGCACATTTCTTGTACATACAGTCTGCAGCCACTCAGTGTGGTTGGACCACAGGAAGTTTGTTTCTGATGGTGAATTTGCTGAGGTTAGAGGTTGTTGTAGGGACAGGATGGTTTGAGGAAGACTTCTTCAAAGTTGAATCTTCTTCTAGAATTGCTTGTAATTGTTAAATAAACTTTCTGTTATTTGGCAGTGGTAACTCCAAATATGTGATATTCAAGTTTCTTTTTCAGAAAGTATGTATATTTGTTAAATAGAAATGTGTTTGTTGAGTAAAAGCTGTCTTTGGATGGTTGAAGTAGGCATATATGAGGGTTCCCACTCCTTTCACCCTGATGAGCAAATGGGACATGATCTGAGAAGTGTCTGAGGTGTGTGTGTGTGTGTGTGGCTGTGTTGCAGATGGCTGCAGGTTTATAGAGGTGAGTTGTTAGTGTGTGGTTTTTCGTGCATTTTAGTTTGTAGGTTACCATCTTTGATGTCGACCTTATTATCTAGGCAAGTGATGCTAGTTGGGAGCATTTCAGAGGCAGTTTGACCGAAGAGTCACGATTATTGAATTTGTGGTTGGAATTAGTGAGGAAGTCCAGTTTTCTGGTCATGTTGATGAGGATGTTATCCATATGCCTGAGTTGCAGAAGAGACTTGCTGGTACATCCCTAACAATGAGTAGTTGTTCTTTTACTTAGCTTAGAAAGCTGTTACTTCTGTTTAAAACCTGAAGAATGGTTTGTGTGTCGCCAAATTTATCTAGTGTTTCCAGCAGTGCCAACAGCCCTAGTCCTGCTCCCGTCCTTAGACCATTTTCGTTACAAAAAATGCTGTGTGGAGAAACAGAATCTTTTTTGCCTTTCAAGCCTCCTTTTTCTTAGCTTATCTGCACTCAAGCTGACCTTTGCTAGCTCTGTTTCTAATTCTGCTCATATACTCATTTTTAGTAGGGGATATATGTTGTAAGTAACCAAGGTCAAATTTCTAAGCCCTTGTATGTTAACCCAATGATTTCTAGCCCCCTTTAATCCCTCCCTACACCAGCAGCTGTAGTAATAAGGGTCAAGGGGCTGCTAGGGACTGAGGTCATTAAGCTTTTGGGTTGTATTTATTCATTTTGTGGGTGCTTTTCACTGATTGGTCTTAATGGAAACTATCCATTTAGCTCTACAGTATTAAAACAGCATTTGACCTTCTCAACAACACGAATGCTTGATTTTAAGTTTATTTTCCTTTGGCTATAAACTTGATTCTGACTTTTAGATATGGAAATTGTCTTTCACATCATTATGCAGTGAACTGCTGTTTATTAATGACTGTTTTTTATACCTCATCATTAATGTGTATACACAGTCACATCCCACTAAAGGAATGGAAAACGCCATCAATTTCAATGAAACCTTTCAGGGCTCCCATTGATATTAATGATATGATGGGAAAGGAATTGGATCCTTACTGTATGCCACAACTAAATGGGTAAGCTTTATGCTGGTTTATATTGCTGCTGAACTTCATCATTGCTTTAGTATATTATGTTCTAGCCATTTTTGTTTGTTGGTAACACCAGAGTGCATAAGCTCAGTCTTTGGGTTTTATCGATATATTGTAAATATAGCAAAATGGTGAATACATCTTACTAGAAAACTTCCAAGAAAAATGGCTAATGCATGTCCACAGGTTGAGCCTCCAACTGCTCCAGTATAAATGCAAAATTGAACCGTTAGATAGTGTTCTCCTCACGTTTCCGTCACTGCTCCCCCGAGCAAGCTGAAGACGGCGGGCATGAGAACATACCCTGGAAGGTTGTGCCTTGGTCATCTCGAGCCAACTTGTGCCCCAGTGACCTCGAGCAGAAGCTGCGTGTCCCACCATAGAGGCCTGGCTGTCTGGACCCTGTCTCCAGCACTCTTTCCTCGAAGTTTGGCTTATGTTTAAATGCTTGAAATGTTTTCAGCTGCTACTGGTGAGAGCAATTTCTGCACAGTGGGGGGCTTCATCGTATTTGGTGCTGCTCTTAGTGATAGGGGTACTTGCTCGCTAGTACTGCACTGAGACCAGCTAACTTGTTTCGTTAAAAATTCCATTAGGTGGTGGTTATATTTGGTCACTTCTGGCTTGATGTGGATCTGAACCAGAAGGGAAAGCCCTTCTATCCTACTAACAATTTCCTGAGCTTTCCATTCCCCTATATTAAGAGGGGTTTTTATAGGGTGGAAAAATGCCTCACCATAAAGCTCTAAGGTTAAAACTAGAGCCCTTCTCTGCCTTCTGCAACACTCCTTAGCCTATGAATCTTGTTTGCTCGGGGAAGCGGAGGGCAGGAGGAAGCCAGATGGCAGCTGCTTTGAGCTGCTGCTGCCGCCGCCGCTTTGTTGTGCAGGACGGGCGCCCCTCCTCCCGCTCCAAGCAAATGGTGGTCCATGAAGGAGGGGTTTATGCACCCGATGGGGGAGCCCTGTGATATATTTTTTTTAATGTCTGCTGTTTTAATAGTTTGCAAAAGAAATGGAGTTCATAATAAGAAGCGGTTTTGAGATGTATATATGGCAAAGTTGTATAATTTTAAGGTTAAATTTCGAAAATGGTACAGATAGCTGTAGTTAATTTATTGCTCTCAGTTAAAGTGCCTGAATTGCTGAACCCAAACAAGTTGCTTGGAAAGCATATCCCAAACAAAAAAAGAACTTTTATATGTTATTTTGAGGTAAAATGCAGTTGATTTGTCATTAGTGAATTAAAAAACAGAATTTGTTGTTAGATCATTTAAAGTTAACAAATCATTGGCCAGAGAGCTTTTAGCAAATTATGAGGGCAGATAAGTTGGCTGGTCCAGCTTTGCTTTACATTGCAGAATCTGCACCAAATATTTGAGAGTTTCCTGGAGATTAGAAACATTAATTAAAAATCTACAAATTAGCTTGGTTAACTGGGTTTAGCTATGAAGTGCTCACATATAGCATAGCAAACTACAGACGCAGCAGTCCTTGGAAGTCACTCCTCAAGACAGAATTTTTCGTATAAGTTGGCATTCACATTTTTGCATAGAACGAAATTATGCCTACGTCTATAGACTTCCTGACTGTTGGCAAACATGTTTGATATTCATCATATTTATGATGCAGAATACTTAAGAGTTTTGAATTTCCAAGTATGCTGAATTGTAACTTCTGCTAAGACCACACATATACATTATAATCATAATTAACTAAGACTTTCTCTCACTGATTATTAAGATCCATCTTCTTGTAAATCCAAGGACAATGAATAGTTACAGCAGGAGGAGCTCACTGCAAGGGCTCTCTTCTGCGTATCCAGCGCCGCATTCTGCTTGGCACAGTTGTCTGTAAAATGCTCCAGATTCTGCCTTTTGCCATAAACTGCCTTCTAAGCACAATGTAAATAGAATAGGCACGTTAGAATTAGGAAATTGTGTTATTAACAAGCTGCATTTTTAACTGTCATGGGGGATTTATTTAGACTGCCTAGTGTGCTTCAGAATGTGTTTTTTAATATAAACAGCTACTAAGGAAAAAGTCAGATGAATGTCAGAAATGAGCCTTAATGAAATATTTTTAAGAATATACCAAATAAAGTCATGTGGTTTTCTCTGTTCTTTTCTTCTTTGCTTTCTTGCTGCCTTTCTCTCCTTTCTGATGTCAGTTTATATCTTTTACAATGCAGATAGAGATGAGAGAAAAAGAGAAAATAAGTCTGTAGTGCAGGTGGAAACAGTTAGAGGAGCGGGCTTGGAATTTAAAGCTGATATTCCTCCCTCTCAACATACCACATTAAAAAGTAGTTTGGGGTGCCTGGCATCTTCATGACTAGTAATATAAGTAAATATCAGCAGTATTCAGGATCATTCAGAATTGACATGCATATGGTTTATATATAAATATACACACATATGTACATTCAGTGTCTTTATGTACGTTACAGAGATATAATAGACAGACATATATGCTGAAATCTATGTTTCACATCAAACCTCTACAGTATGCTTCATGAGGGAGACAAGACCCATGTGTTTTGCAGAAGCTTTTAAAGCTGTTTCATTTATTTTATTAGCCTTTAATGAATGTAATTAGAACCCAAGTAATTAAATGCAATTGTGCTCAGTATGTTCCTGTTGTAAATTGCCCTAAACAATGTGCATGGTGTGAACAAATTTGTGGGATTAATAGAGGATAGATAATGTTTTTGGATAGTATTTCACACTAAACGGCCGCAGAGAGAAACAAAGAAGCTGGCGCAGTGTCATTAATCTTAGTCAACTGGCAGTTCTGGGGTAATTTGCATGACTTAGGCAGTGACACAAGATGGGGCTAGGTTGGGATGGGTGTTAGATCACCAGGATACGTATGTATTTATTTCTCCTTAGTGCTCTGATTTATAAGTAGCAGGAAGTTTGTTTGAAGAAATTGATTCATTCCATTTTCATCTCTGTTTTTATCTTAGATTAACTGAATTACTGGCAGTATATTGTCTGTGTTCCTTTGTTTTCATAGTTAGCATATTGGTTTATGGATATTAAAAAACATCTGTGCATCCTTGTCATCACAGGAAAAAAAAAAAGCAGATGTGCTGCGATTGGGTAGTACATTACTAGTGGAATAGATTTGCTTTCTTTCTTCTGTCTAGTATGTCTTGTTTCCTGGCTTAAAAATACCAGGATGCAGTAAGATTCTTCTGGATATGTTTCCGAAAAGCCTTGTAGTGGCCATAGTAGTATATGAGTTTTCACTTTATATCCCTTTTTTCCTGTGTATAAAAAAATCTAGGGAGAAGTGTAATTCAACAACTGAAAAATATTTGTTATATTTTAGTAGATTAATAAATTCTTATGATATAGTACTGACCGCTGGGGTTAATTTTCACAAGAATTGGGTTACTTTCAATATAGTGAAATTTACAGCTGGCTGAAAATGCCTGTCAAAGTGAACTGTTTTGCTGAGAGTCTGGTAAGACTATACTCGATTAGTTTGCAATATTAGAAAAATGACTCATGTTTAGTTTGACTCTTGCTAAATAGACGTACCCCATAGGCTTTAATACTTAGAATCAAAATCTTCCTATAAGCTTATTTAGTTCTATATTATCCTCTTTGTTTGTTTGGTCTGAAAACTGTGCCAAAAAGTTATGAAGTCATTCATGTAATTTATGTAGAAGTTGTTATTCTGTTAACTATGTAGCTTGTGCTCACCTAATTACATTTTTATTCTGTGCTCTGGTCATACTCAGTTGTATGGTAAAAATGAATGGTGAATAGATGGAGAATCTTGAGAAACCCTTGAGAAATTGCAGTCGTGAAAGATAAAAAGGAAGTGATTGCTGCTTCAACAGTATCTGTGCATCTTTTAATTACAATTTTCATCACAGGAAGATTCACTTAAGCAGGACTAAGGAGGAATGAGCTAGGGTATTTTGAAGCTGTTAAACCAAATAGTTTTGTGTTATGCGCATCCTGCTAGCTACTTTTTCATATTTCTAAAAATATATGTTTAATTAAAACGACTTACATGTATTTTTAAATTGCATAGTTATCTAATAAGAAATTTAAAATACAAAGTGCATGAGTGCCCTTGAGTATTGTTATATGATTTTACAATGATATTCTTTATGATTGCATACAACATTATAGTCATACTTCTCACACTGTAAAATTGAAATTTTGCAGATGCTAAGCACTGTTGAGTAGCTTAGGTGATATTTGCCTACTATGTTGAAATGCTAAACGTTTATGCAAGTTTTTAAAAGATCAAGTATTTTTTGTGGTAATGATGAAAGGCAGACGAGCATGTTCCACTGAAATGTGGAAGTGGCACACTTTTTAGAGTGTTCAAAATACAACAACAAATACCGACAAGGAAAAATTTCAGGCATATAGTTGGGCCATTTAAACCTGAAGCTAAGTTGTCACTAATTACCTGTCTTGTCCTCCAAATTGCATCTAAACAGTGTAAAAGTAACTGTGATTTTTGATTAAACATTTTAATAATTACACCTTTGAGGAAGAAAGCGTTTCGAGTCTTAGTTCTGTCAGTAATAAAGGGGTGTGATTCCATTAAAATAAATTTGCTTATAACAATTTTAGAAAACACAGAATGTTATGTGTTTAGAATATCTTATGTTCTGCTGCGGATTTTAGTAAAGAAGAAAAAAAAAGCATACTAGGATGAAGTAAATGAAAATATATAACTTTGCAGCTAATGTTGCATGGCCAACCTTAATTTCAATGTTTCCCGACTCACAGATTGGGAACGTGAACATGTGCTTACATAGTGTCCTTAAGACAACTAAATAAAAAGTTCTGAGTGTTTAAATCATAAGGGATTTTTGCTAACCTTTGCTAGCCTGCTCATTTGAGAAGTACAGTGACATTACTGGTTGTGATTCTTCCGAATCTTCTGAATACTTTCAGCCCAGCATAACTGTGATGAACACAGAGTTAAATGGCTTTATATGCACTACAATGAAGTAGAGAATGAGGCCCTGTTTAGACAGGAGCACAGCCTCTAGTTTTTTGCTCTTTATGTAATAATCATAACTATGTATCATGTTGTCTTCCATGCCAACCGCCACTGCTACACTTTAGGCTGCATACTTGTAAATATGATTTTATTTTACTGTAATGTGGGTTTTGGAGGTATTGCGGGATATGCACAGAAGGCTAGCTATTGTAGGGAACTGTGCTCAGACTGAAGAGGCCACAAGAGAGAGAGTTTAAATCCTGCTTATTTTTTGTCGTCTTTACGGCTTTCTTACCATACTACAAAACATTTTTGTCATTGTACCTTAACTAAAACATCTCTTCTGGAATAAAACTCGCATCAAAGCAGTATGTCAAATCAACTAGTAAGTAATATTTAAGAATGCTTCTATTAGCATCCATGCAATTCAAGTAACAGGGGTTACTTGTTCTTCCTCTGGCTCAACAAACTACATGTTATTCTTCCCTTTTGTGAAGAAAGTTATTGTAATTCTTTGATTAGTGGTGTAATGTGCAAAACAACAAAAGTAATTAATTAACAATTCATGAAAGCAGATGACTGCTATTAATATGCCATTGACCCAAGCACCACTGATCCACATTTAAAGACCAGGGATCGTAATATTTATTATGAGGTCAAGCATATCGATATAGCATTAAAAGGAGTCATATCTAATACACTGCAAAGAAATGATTATGTTAATGCAACAAGTATTATAGATGCCTAGATTTCTAAGTCACAAAAAGTTATCCAAAAATCTGTTATGTGACAATTACAGTGAGGTAAAGTGATTTATTGGCTCTATGTGCAGTGTGAAGTCTGCAGAAATGTTACAGCACTGTGCTCTCTAGAACCAGTGAATCCTATGGAAGACGGAGTCTCCAGTTCCTACGCTTCAAACTGCTAATCTGCTTTTTTTTTTTTTTTCCCCTCCCAATACAGTATGCAGAACTTTATCCCTCAAATGTTATAACCTGCAGACATCTAGAAGGATGAAATTTCCCCAAATTATTTTGCATTGTCTTTGTTACTAATGAAAACCTTAGTATTCAGTTTGTTGCATCTCTGTGTGTACTTGGACTTTTTCTTGTACTGCTTGTATTTATTAGCTATATTTCCATTAAACTCTTTTTGTTTTTTGAGGAGGAGAGAGGAAGAGAGAAAATAGATGCAAATATATCTGGTTTGTGTATTTACAATTAACACAACTGTACCTAGTTGTGAATAAGTTTAAAGTCAGTTAGGAAGACCATCCAGAGCTGATTTTTTTTTGTTTACGTCACTGTTACTGGAAGGTAGTAAATTTTTCTTCCGTTAATTCTGGCAATTTGGTAATTTTGGCTTTGGACTTTACGTAAACCACAACTGAAAAGAAGCCTGTCTTTTTGATTCTGACCAAAACTAAAGGATAGATCCTAACAGGAGTGTCTTTAAGAAGTTGGGGTTAACTTGGAGGTTTTCTAGATATAATTAAAGTTATGTTAAAATGGTGTGCTGGAAGTGGATGGATTTGAGTTCCTTCAAATATAAAACCTAAAGCTATCTTATTTGAATTCACAGAATCAAAAACTCGAATATTAAAGAGTGGAACCTCTCATTTGCCGTTTAAAGATGCTTAGTATTTTATACGTACAAGGCAGTTCACAGATAACTCTTAATCATACGATTAATACTAGCACAGTTTGAGGTAAATGGGAGAGAGAGTTTCTCACTGCGCCATGAAGAGCCTGAGAGCACTAGGATGGTCCTCCTGGGCTGCACACTGGTTTCCGTGTCCCAGTGCTACTCTAACTGTCATGCTGCTGCTCTGCTTAGTGCTCCTATCTCTAGTGTTGCTTGGTTAAGGATTTTGTATCTCTTCCAAGACATTTGCACTTCAGTGGTTTTGAAGAGATTCCTTGATGTTGAAAGCTCTAGCAAATGGTTGCTGCAGCTTACTTTGAAGCAAGGAGAATGGCTAGAAAAATTAAAGTTTCTTTGTGATGTTAAGCAGTAGCACCTCTGGCCCATGTGTCCTAGAATTGCCAAGATAGCGATTGGTATTATGTGTAATTGTAACGTAAGTGCGGGCCAGTTTTGCTGCTGATATAAGTAGAAAGAATTAATTTGATTCTTTTGAAGTTTTCTATTCATGTTCCATTATTTTGACCTTGTAATTGCATGCTCAAATTAATAGCACTACTTCATTAATTATTTTTCAGAATTTATTTTAGGACTATAATTTTCTGTGTGTTAGATATTATTTCCTTGTAAACTGAACTTTCATATCATTCATACTATTCGTAAGGAGATGTCCTCTATGAAGAGTTCAAAATGACTGAATTACTGCACATTAATCTGAAGCAGGCAGGATCTACAGAACTTTGCTGGCCACTGCAAGGACTTCTTTCTGTTTTATCTCTTTATTTTAGAAAATGGACTTGATAAGAACGGAAATGTGATAGGTCTCCAGGTGTTTTAAAATGTGTTAGTATTTCAAGTGCCCCTGTACCTCGATCATAAGGCAAAATGAAATGTATGGTACCAAGTTGTATTTGCATTTGTTGTTACTGGAATTTTTATTCTGCGCACAAAATGCGTAGATGTGTCAGTGCACGTACGGGCATACACAAGAGAAGACACAGAGATTATTTAGCAGTGTGCTAACGGACACTGTAGGAAAATCACACTTGAGAAAGCGAATTAACAAAAGTTTGGAGACAACTTCCAATACTGATTTAATGCAGTTTCCTGTTTCATTTATTTGTAGTCATGCAAGAAGTAACAGTCGCAAAGGGACACCTGAGTATAAACAGTTCAAAGGACACTTGCATATGTCTTTGTGACCAACTACTTTTTTTATGACGCGCAGGTTAAAAACATAGATATTTTAATATTACTGAGCTGTGCAATATTGATATAAGTTTCATGAAAAAGTGGGAGGGTTGGTGGAAGAAATACATTTATCATTGTGAAACTCACTGATTCGTTTTTGCATGCGAACGAGGCTCTTGAAATTACCTTAGCAGGGAAATGATCATAGCTAAAAGTTCTCTGTGATTTCTTTGCAAAGATCTATCATAAAGTGGAGACCTTTTCCTTGCTGTTGGATGGGGTGGTGTGGTGATTGTTAAGGCTGAACTCAGGCAATTCCAATGCTGTCTTGCTCCTTTCTCTAGCCTAGTAGATGGCAACACTGAGCTAGTGGTATCTTTGCAAGTCGTCATGAAGCCAATTAGGAAAAATGGAAATCTACCAGAAGTTTAAATGTTAATATGTTATTTTTAATATGTGATTTTATATTAATTATATAAATTGTGTATGTTCTGCATAATAGTTGTATGATATTTGTTTGCAATATTTCAGCTAGCAAGATAATAAAGATAACAAAATTCATGCAGTTTGTTCTAATCACCTTATGCTTCACTCTTAAATTTGTTTTAAAAATGGAATGATTTTCTCAAATGAAAATATTCCCTTTCAATAGAAAATATCTGCCTTGTGTTCTACCTAAGAAATGGTCCAGAATATAAGTGAATGTGAAAAGCAGGAGAGTCTGTTGTCTCTTTGTATAAATTTGAGTCCAGCTTCAGTTTTTGTGAAACGGAATCCAATATATTGGAATGGAATTAGAATCCAGTGGAAAATTTTTGCTCAAATAAATGCACTTTAATGTCATTTTAATTTACATTTTGATGGGCTTCAGCAGACTTTTATATCAAATTGATAAAGGCTCTGGAATAACTTGTCATTTGACCATAATTTTGTGTTTCTCTGCTCTGTTTAAATCTGGGACTTGAATCTGTCCCACCTGCCAGGCATGGGAAGCTGAGCTGCTCAGCTAGGGAGAGGAGTGAGGGGAGCTCTCGCCTCTCTCCTGTGAGCATTCCCAGTATATAAGTGCCTTCTAAGCACCGAGCAGCCTTTCCTGTATATGCACTTTGGACTGTATTGGCTCACCTTCTAGCAGTGTCCGACTGTGTCAATTGAACACTCAAGTGCAGTGCCTGCAGTGCACTGATTTGAAACATTGCTGTGTTGTTGCACTGCCAGATTTGGCTCAAGATGAAAGTTTCGAACTTAATGCAAGTACGGGTCTAGTCTTTCCGACCTTTGGCACCCTTGCTAAAGAGGCTTAGAAATCCAGAGGAACATTGGGTCTCCAATTCGCGCTCTTCAGAGCTGTAGAGCAGCCTACGTATTTGTGGAATATTTGTGGTTTCTTGTAGCATCCTTTCTGGATTTTGTGGCTGGAAAAAATAGCATAATGGTCACTGGAATTTGCGAAAGTCTTTGTATTGATTTCTACACACAGCAGGCTGAGCCTAAAGGCAGCAGTTCCAAGTAAGAGGTGGTGTGCAGGGGTGAAGTGACACGTGCCGTACGAAATGTCAGTGTGCAGGTCCAGAAGAAAAGTCGTGAGTTGGGGGATTTCTGCTCTGATGTCTATCAACTATTTTTAGAAGCTTGAAGTAGGGAGTTGTTTGTTATTACTTTTTAATCCTGGTTAGCAGTGGCGTGCAGACTATGAAGTGTATGAGGCCCGATTTACATAAATCAGAAGCTTGTCAGCTCCTTCCTTTGAGATGCTTATGCTGCCTTAAAATTCAAATTGATGACCTCATTGTAACACAAATAGTGTTGGTAAATGTTACTATGATTTTCTTCCATTATTGAGCATACAGATGAAAATGCAATGTTAAAATTTGTGATGTTCTTACATGCACTAGACAGTTTTCCATATTTTTGAAATGTTCTTTCCATCATCAAAATGTCTTTGCTTCATGATACTTAACCAAACACTCCAAACTTGGAGAAAAGAAACATTCTCGTCTTTTAACTCAATGATCATTTTCCTGTGCCGTCAAGAATGAGCAGATCCATGTCATAGGAAACAAGGGAAAAAAGAAAAATATTGTGCTTATAATCAGAAAAGCTCTGGATAATTTTATGACTGCAAAGCACATCTGTAGCTATGCATACTAAGATAAGGGCACTTACCTCTCATTTTGCAAGATATAGCTTACAGGGGAGAAAAAAAGGAGTTTTTTTCCTTGTTAGTTTTTATGTTTATTTTTTTTAAGAATTACCTAAGTGTGGTAAGGGTATGTAGAGAATGTTGCTAAAATATATTGCTAGCTAGTTTTTATTAGGGATGGTTGTGTTGTTTTGTCCTCAGTGATTAATTTCTCTTAAGAGTACACTAGTGACTTAATACATTTCATCTGTCTGGTTTGCTGTAAATGTTTTCTTTAAAACATAAACATGATCTTTTCTAGCTTTCAGAAAAAAATAAACAGCATTTTCTGTAAGATGAAAAATTTCCAGATCTTGAATTTTGATGGGTCTATTTTGTTTGTCTATTTTTTGTTTCAAACTGTATGTGTCAGAGGTATGGTTATGAAAATAACCACTAAATACTGCTAAAATATACCATTCTGCAGTCAATTTCTGAAGTTTGCCTTATGGAAGAATTGCTATTTAACCTTTCTGTGTTCTTGTACTTGCATTTTTGCATTTTGAGCTACTGATGGATAGATTTCGATGCTCAGGATCTGATTTTAGAGTTCTCCTCATTGGATACTCTCAGTTATGTCAAATAATTCTGTGTCACTTTTGAAATAGACTGCTTAGCTTTGGACTTTTTAAAATAGAACTTTCTTTTGTCACTCTAGTAAATGTGCCCTTTCTAAATTCTTCCTCTTCTTGCTTTAAGAAGAAAAGACTAAAAAGACTGTGCTTGTAATTAAAAATCATTTTTAAATAGCCTCAGAAGATTGTTTCTAGAAATCAAAACATCTTTATGGTCCCATTTCTAAGGGAAGAAAGACAAGTGACTGGGATCCTGTACACTTTACTGTAGTCTACATTAATTACCTTCTATTAAAAAATGACAAAGACCTTTTTGAAAGGGAATCTGGCACTCTTTCCACAGAAATGATGGCAGACACCCTACTCTCTGCTGATTTCTTGACACTTCTAATTACCTGTATTCATTTGAAATCGTTTCCTTTGTAGTGAGTTATTGGCATGATTTTCAGAGAACAAGAGGAAAATGGAAAACATTTTAGCAAGTTAAGAAAAAAAAAATCAACAGTATCATTGTTTGCAGCTTTTGTTGAAACTACCTATGTGAGTCATTTGAGGGACATGAAGGTAAATGAAAGGTTATACTTTGCCCTGCACGTTGTCGCTGGTATTTGTAATGTCAATAACTGTAGAAGGTTGTCAGGAAGCTGGAGAGATAAAGGTCAATAGCAATGACAAATATATCATTGTATGTGTTTGAATATGCAATATCAGCCTAATCTCACAGTGGAGGTTTTCACACCCTGAAAATATCAATCAGGTGCTATATCAGAATCATCCATTGTTTTCAGTGTACCTAGAATTAAATGGGAGATCAGGAGATTCAAGTTTTACCATGTTTAAATTATCTTTCCCAGACTATTCTGTATTTGTTCTCCTCCAAAGTTGTCTTCCTTGAAATAAGGCTAGCATGAATAGAAAATATATTCCAGATATTCTGAGTTCTGTAATTTGTTACAAGACATTGAATATTAATCTGTATGTAACCTCTGATATTGCCACATTTTCAAAATATTTTTACAAATCATGGCTTTCTGATAATTGTGTGTAATTCATTTTTTTTTCATTTACTCAAGAATACCACAGCATCTCATTCAAAGTGCCTTGAACAGAAATAGACTTACTTTTTATGATCTGCATTGGATTTTCAGAGCTCAGAAAAAATGACCACAGCCTATAGTTTAGTGAGTATATTAAGGAATTATCCTATAGAAAGAATAATCTTCCAACACATTAAAGCACTGGAATCCAAGTTGTTATAAATGTGGATCCGATTTAGGGAAACTTCTTTATTTGACCTTTTGGAAAATGCCATCAAATCACAAACTGTCTCAGTGTTATTGGTTTTTCTGTGATTATGCAGGTACAGGAAAACAGGAGATGGAGAACAAGGAAAGATCAGAGAGCCACATTGACACCAAAGGTAAAAAGAGGGATTTCTTTGGTGGGATCTGGTGAGCTTTGGTGGGAATGGGGAAGGTAGCAGGCAGATGATGAAGTGAGGAGGAGTTTAGAGAATACTTTGGGAAGGGAGCAGCACATGTGGCAAAATAAAGCTTCTTTCTGGGGAGAACGTATGAAAGAGTGAATGTAGAAAGCTCATCAAAAAATGAACTCAGATCATATCTAGTGAGCAGAAAGGTGAAATCCAACGTAGTAAAAAAGAATACTGAAAGGAGAAAATAAAGGCACAAAGATAGTGTTACACCTTGGATCCAAACATCAACCTGCCTGAAACATCTCTGAACCTGATTTTTTTAATAAACCAGCTATAAAAATGTTTACTAACCTTGAGTTAGTGGTTTTGCTCTTGAGTATTTTCAGCCTTAGCAGTGCTGAAGAAGGTAGCACTTCTGTCAGCTGTCCCTAAAACTGGAAGCACTTCTATACAAGCTCTAAGAATTTTACAATAGCTTGTTGTTCGCTAACCTGCGGTTTGAAGCTTATTTTTTTTTTTCAGTTTGTGGAAACAGTGACTACTTTTGGTCATATCATTTTTTTTTTCTTACAGAATACAATATTTAGGATTTGACACTTTCAAACACTTTCATGTTAATTAAGTGCTTAATCAAGTTTAAAATAGCTCATATGTGTGTGATGTTCAGCAATGTGAATATGCCTGTATCCTACCAAAGTCCATAGGATTTAAGGAAGTGCTTGAGGAAGTTCACTGCTGGCTGAAGTGTTTTGCCTGGTCCTTTCCTAGTAGTTCTTGTGACTTCCAAATACATTTTTCCTGAGGGCAAACATCCTACCTAGGTTTCCAAGGACATAATAGTGACTGAAAAGGTAATACCCCCTCATACATGCATACGAGCGTATGCTTCCAGCACTGCCTTCTTTCAAACCATCTGCCACGCAGGTTGTGTAGAACAGTTTTAAAACCATCAAGAGAAAAGCATCCAATCTCACATGAAACATTTCTTGAAGTATCACAACTTAAGATAGTATATTATTTTTCTTTTTTAGTCATGATACACATACTTATCTTGACAGACACTTTATTAAACCAGTTATTGAAATGCAACACCAGTGATTAAAAAGTATGACAATACTGTCTGAGAAACAGGTTTGTTGTTCTAGACAGTGCCTTGCAGGTACCGTTGGTTTATGAATTTTGGCATACTAAATGTTTTGTCTTCTACGTACTTATAGTGGCTGATAAGAATGTTTATAGGTGCAGAATGGGTATGCTGTGGTATGTGTGTCTGTTGAGTTGCTTTATCTTTCAGATTGTGTCACTAAAGCAGAGAAAGCGATGTGCATATGGTACATTCCTGAACAGCTCTCTGTCTCCTCCCTGCCCCACTGCTTTTCTCCTTCCTCCCTCTCTCTCCTTTTTCTGGGTGCTGTTACACAAGCTCTCTTTGGAACCATACGCAGCTGGGCTGGCTGGCTGCACGTTCTCTACATGTTCTTCCACTTGCATTGCTTCAGTAGACTTCCCCAGTCTGCTGCATGCACACACACAGGTTTGTGGTTAGTTTTCCATTTGAAAATAGCTTATAATGGAGCAGCACTTGCTAGACTTCTTACTCAAATGCTTAATTGTATCATTGTTGAAGGCGTGTGATATAGATATTGCTATGGGATGACAGCTATCAGGCTGTGCAAAGACAATCTCATTGCTGTTTTGAACCTGCACCTTAGCACTTCAGAACTGGACTAACCTTTCAGCAGTTGCAACCTCTTTGTGTGATTTTAGCTACATGAGTACATGGCTAAGAATCAGATGCTCTCAGCACCTAGAACATAGATGATTTGTAGGCTAAAATGCATTACTTTGGAAAAGCAAATCAGTAAGTACTTCTGAAATACACATTTTCCTCTGCTACTCATCAACCAGGTGGCTCCTGTCACTTTATAGCCTTGGGTGTTACGTAAGAGCTGCAAAAGTTCAGTGATTGCGAGTGCCTGGACCAAGCTTGCTGGTCTGTAAGCCTTTGTTTGGAGTCCGTGATTGATGAAAAAAAGAATGAAGCAAGGTAATGTATTTTACAATCAATAACCATAGGATTTGATAGCCTTTTCCAGATAACATAGTGCTATACTTCATATTATTTCACTGGGATTCAGAATATGAATACTGGAATCTCTGCCATACTTGAATTTCTGTAGAACGTGCCCTGCTGTGGCCTGAGTGCTCTTTCTGGTGTCACCCGAGACATCAGGGCTGTGCTGTACATCGTGGGCCATAGTAGAGCAGATCTTTTCCATCCATTTCTGAAGTATGTTAGGCCTTGATTGTGAGACATTTATTTGCATTACTTAATAAATATCACAGTATCGTGCATTATCTGTTCATTTTCTTGCCAGGTAAACTACCAGTATTACAAAGGTCAATTTTATTACTGTATATTTGCAATTGTGTGGTATGGTGAATATTTCTTAGATTTTTAACTTTACAATACTGTAAAAGGACTGAAAATAAATTAGTTCACACTTTAATTTATTCTTAATAAAAGTATTACATATTTAATAATACATACAAATATAAAAGACCTAAAAATAGACTCATGTAAGTGTCTCCCTCTTTCCACCCTGCTATTTAGTGCAGCATTTCAAAGCCCTCACTTGCGAAATGATTTTGATTTAGAAATGCATATTTCTGATTTTTTTTTCTTTTTTCCTTTTTTTTTTTTTTTTTTTTTTTGACAAAGAAAGGCCTTTTGTTCTGGTTTCTTCAACAGAACCTCATTTTGTGACTTTCTACTGTCCCCTAGTGGCATTTTAATCTTTATAACTATTGTGATATTGCCATTCTACGTTGCTTCTGTGCTTTTCTCTTTCCTTGAGACTATCATTAACAAACATTTAAAATACTATTAAACAACCCATCAACTGACTGTGGAAGCAATAACATTGCTCTTTAGCCCGAGTGGTCTTTTCAGATATTTTTAAATGATATAAACAAAACCAGCAACCATATGCTATCTATATAGTGCATTACTTCATTACAGTAAACATTTCAGATTTTCAGAATGTTAACACAAACCTGATGAAAGAAAAATGTTATTAGTTGTGACGAGCCTATACATACCCTACAGTAGCTAAAATGTAATTTGTGACAGGTTGGAGAATTATTGTCAGTAGTCCTAGCGCAATGCATTCCAGCTACTCCTTTTATTTTCTTCCGTTTAAACTCATACTGCATTTCCATTAGACTGTAAGCAAATTTACTATACCCCACAGTGTCACTTTTACATCAAATATTAATGTTACAGAAATGTAGCATACTAGTAGCTATCTCAGCTGATAGTTATTAAAAATGGACTTTTAAAGTTTTCTGTATTTATATATATATTTATTTAGTGTGTGTGTGTATATATATATATAGAGAGAGAGAGAGTGTATATATATATATATATATACACACACACACACACTTTTTTATAGGTTTTACTTTCTTAAATGCATGGCTGCTTATTCTTTCTTTTAGGTACATATGTCTTTCCTCACATTCACACATATTCTCTCAATTTCATCTTTTTTTTAATTTGAATATGTTGCCTTTTTTTTTCTTTTTTTAATGTACCCAAGGCTATTTCTATGAATATGGGCTTCAGTGATTAGTTCTTCCATGTTGATCATAGGTTTTTATTTCAGGCAAGCTGCTAGAATATTTTTATCTGAAGTTATACATATATAAACACTGAAAGCTATAGTTTATTTTGTTCTTTATACTGGTGAATCATATTTGACATAGATGTTAACAAGTTCTTTCCCAGATTTGGAAGATCTGAATAAGGCAAATGGGGATTAATTTAGAGTAAACAGTGAAATTCTGAGTGAAGGTGCAAAAAGGTGTATTTATATCCTTTATATATGTCTTGTGTTTGCACACATATATCTATGAATACACACACGTAAACATTTTTAGTTTTAAATGAATAAGAATTCCTTTAAGCTCTTTTAAGTTTTAGTAAGATTAGCAAAATAGAGGTCAGCACAAGAAATACCTTTAAGTTCTACCATAATACTCTTAAAATGGATAGCTATAAAAATGACAGCACTGCAAGTACAAGGTCTAGTGAAATTTGGCCCATTAACTCAGCGTTTTAGGAATCAAAGAGATATATATTGCATTAATGACTTCTTGGCACTGTCTACTAGAGTATTATGGTTATAATAACTATCACACTAATACTACTGTTGCATGCTTTTATCTTGAACTGAAGCGAGGGTACAAACCCTGCAGCAATCATATTTTCTGAGAACAGTTCATTATCTGCTGTATGCCTTGGTTTGGAAACACGAGAGAACATGGCACGACATTTTATACGTTTTATTTTGTTAGAGAGGAAAAGAATTGGTGCTAGTTTTTGAACCTTGTCTGTCTTTTGTAGTCACACTGCAACACTGTGTAGACCTGCGTATCCATCCTCAGGTTTGATTAAGATATCCTCAAACAAATCCTTAGAGTGCAATCACTTTTGGCACATGCACGCATAAATGTAACCAATGTTAATAATACTGCTTAATATCTTTCTTTTTTTTTTTCCTGAGATTTGGATAGAAGAGATTTAAAAGCTCTCAAATTATTTAAGCTTGTTACAACGAATAAAATATATTCCCCTTTACTTGTATGTATATAATGTATATATTCAGTACTGTTTCTTTTATGGTATCTTTTCGAAGAGTAATTTCTTAAATTGAAATGTAGAACTTTTAAGCTTTCTTCCTTTTGCAGTAAGCAGGATTATTTTAAGATATAGCTGCTGTTACTGGAAACACTGGAAATACTAAAGGCTAAGATTGAATGAGAATTTTCCTTCAAAATGTTGTGTGACTGTTGTAGCCAAGCATAACTTGTTTAGAGTCTCGATTTATAAGATAGAAGTATGAATGTCCTTTTTATTGGGAGGTTATGTGTTTATGGTTGTCTAAAGAATTTCCTGCAAAACACTTTTTAAAGTTTGCCTAATTACTCCTGTGATATTACAGCAGATTAGAAAATAGATGGCTTCTCAGTAAATTACTAGAAAAAACATAACAGTATCAGTGCCCTACTTCCCCCAGAATTATTTTTTTCCAAAACATCTAATAAGGTTAAGCAGTCTCACTTTTTACAACTCAGGAGACTATCTAAACAGAATGAACAGATTTATAGGGTTATTTTTAGTATGTGTCACTAGCATTACAGCTTACAATTACTTTTGAAGCTTATTTGACATTCTGGTACAAAAATATAGTCACAAATCTCATTAAAATCCTTTATAAAGTACAGTCTCAATAGGGCTGTTACCTCTCCTCCAAAAATTGGGGATGGGGGTGAACATGCATGTGTGCATCATGTGGTTTGGATCTGATGTTATTTTTTTTCTCGTATTAAAAAACAAATTGAAACACCTGCAGATGAGCATGTAAAGAATTTTATATAAAAAAAAATCCTCAGCTCATAAGCACTTGAAGTAACTAAGCATGTTGTCAGTCTAATGTATTTTAAAGAGCAACAGGTAAATGCTGACATGTGTAAAATGGTTATGCTTTTCTTCCATCGCCCTAACAAATAATTCTGTATTGAGGTAAACTACGGATTAAGCTCTTGAAAGGTAAAATATTGTGCTTTTCTGAAAGCCATTCTTAGGTGAATAAGACTGTAGAGTGTTATGTAAGATAATGACATATGTCATGCAGAGTATCTTTTCTGAAAATATAATGTTGTGCCCTGTCATCAAATACAAATTTATACATGTATATTTTAAATTCAGCTGGGAAAAGTTCCCCCTTGTATATATGTTTTTTTAAACAGCTTACAGCTTTTGTTTTTATTTTTTTGCAAATATTCATATGAACTGCAGAATGTTGAGAAGATAAAACTGGATCCAAATTCAACAAATTTATGTGTTTTTTTGTATTTATGGAAATCCCTTGATGATGTTAAACTATAATGGAAACCTAAACTAACATTGCTATTTCTTGCCTTCTGGGCCTATTAATCCAGTTAATGTAATACTGTGCAAAGGCAAAAGCAGTGCCTTACTCGTAGCGTATCACTCAGCTGTAGAAATCTAGTGGATCTTAAACTCTGAGATATGACAGTAAACAGGAATTTTACAGAGACTACTCTGATAAGCTTATATTTTGAAATAAGATTTCTCAAAACTGTTACAATACAAAAGTGTTATGTGAACCATTAAAAAAATATTTTTCCTACACGCTTATACACGCACATGCACACAATTCTGTAGGCTTATAAAAGCAGTTTGCTGCAACTGTTTTTTAGCATTAAAAGTCAATGTGCACTTAAACATTGAAACAAATCATTTCTATAAACGTATCTCTAGACAGATTGCTTTCTACAAGGCTGGCATGGAATTGAAAGAATAAAATGCCATGGTCAGGCTAATAGGGTAATATTAATCATATCTGTGGGGGAAGAGGAAATTGAGATAACTTGGAAGGGTTAAACGTGGGCCAGTTTCTTTCCAGACATATATTTAGGAGGTTTTTGTTGTAGCTGGCTGAATATTAATTCGGCAAAGCAAAAGTAGCAAAGGGTTACTGTAGCCTGCCAGCAAATTGTGTACGAAACAAAGAACTACTAGGTTCATACAAGCTGGTAAAGGATTACTATACAGACAAAGCCATTTAAAATTTGCAGCTCGAACCAGACAATATTTTATGTTTTATGAAGAAGTACAATTACATTTTGAATGACCCTGTGCCACAGTGATGATATAAAGAACAGATTTGTCTCTGCTTCTGAGTCGAACTTGTATATCCTGTATACATTAGTCCGTTTCAGTTGGTGTAGCTGTGATTGTTTATCTCTGTCAATTTTAAGATATGAATTAAACTCAAATGTCTTTCAAATGTGATACTGTACTTACTCTGTTCAAATAATAAAAATAATTTATTGCGGTAATCTGGATTTATGTCTTGGTTAGTTAGAGTGAATATATAGCCTCTGTGGGAATCCCTTTGGCCCCTTAAATTCCACAGTGCTTTAAAATGTACTTGCAAGTTAGAGAAAGTTTAGTGTATGTTTTGCTTAAAATGCTTTAAAATTCATACCAGCAAAGAAAATAAAAATAACGTGGGTAAGCTAAACATGGTATTTTAAAAATCTTTTGTATTTTAAAGTCAGCAGGGTTAAGATAAGCTGATAGCACACTTCAAGGATAAAAATCAATCCAAGTTATTTTTAACTATGTTTGTATGCCTATTAGAATGCCTCTTACTTATGTGAGGCATCTTTTATTATTCAGTTTTTAACCACTAATTCTGTTTGTAGTTTTAAAATCTTTCCTAATTTTGTAGTATTGTATAATTTTTCCTTCTTCCTCTGTCATGTTCATGGTAAACTCGCACCTATTCATCTATCTGTATTAATCAGTTAGAATGTTGAGATATTAAGGAAAAACTAGCTCGTTAATTGACGAAAGTCTTTTATTTTGTTGTGATGGCAAATCCAAATACTGTTTAGCACTTCTCAGAAAAATGTACTTACAGTACTTTGATTAATAAAATCTAATGCATTCAAAAATGTTAGATCTTACAAAAACAAGCACTCATTTCTTTGTGTATAGATAAACTGTATAAGCTTTTCAGCAAGAAGTTTGACGAGAAGGGAGATCTGGGAGAATTTTTATTATTAGAGAAACATGATTTGCAGAAAAATTAAGGCTTTCTTGGTGGCTTAGTTCTGTAACATAAGTTGAATTTATGAAATTATTAAAAAGATGGTATATGACCATAATTAACTTTAGATTCTAAGGTAGTGCTGATGTAGTTGCAGTACTTTCAAATTGGGGAATGTGTTTTTGACTGTTTCGAGATGAATATCTTACGCACATATATTTCTGTATAAACATATACTCTGAAGACAAGTGGATTTTTCTATTAACTGGGATGAATTGTACTTTTTATACTGTTAGTTCAAGCTAGAAAAAGGACATTACTTCATTTTACTATTCTTGTATTACCTACTGATACCTGTGACATTGGTATTATACATGCACCGAATGTGGATAGTTGAAATGCGACTTGATCCCCTGAATAAGCATGTGCTAGGTAAGAAAGCATTTTTAATAACTTTATTGTGCAGATCTGTTTCTAGGTATGCTTTTAATTAAACTTGGGGCCATAAATAAGCAAATAATAGAAGTTAGCAGAAAAGCAGTTGATCTAAATCATGACAGTAGCTCATTTATCTTTGTCCTAACAAGACAATAGGAAATGACACTAAGCTGTTGTTTTCTATGCATTAAGATTTCCTTCTTAAACAAATGCAATTGAGGCAGTTTGTTTTTCAGCGACAGCCCAGCACGCAGTGCCAGTGGCCAGAGTTTTGTCTTGTCTTCATCCAGGGAAGGATTAATCTTTGTGATGGTGCAAACAAAATGTATGTCTGGGGTCAAAGTGCGGGTTGCCTTTTGGGATCTGCATTACATTAATGTCATTTTTGGGTTCCTGACGTTAATCAAAACCAACACCATAAAGCGTCACTTAGCTAATTTGTGTATTATTGTCAATGTTACCATTAATTATGCGTTTGTGAGGAAAAAGAGGATTAATGAGATGTCACAGGTAATTTACAATGATCAGGCTCCCCAGGACATTGAGAAAACACTAGCTGTGTAAGATTACCATTCAAACATAATAGTACTCAGGGAAGAAAGTCTTTGTTAATTCTCTGAACCAAGTTTTTCTATCACAATGAAATTTATTTTATGCTGACCACAGAATATTTATTTTACATTAAAAGATTATTTTTTTCCCAAAATCCCTCTGTTGAAAACATTGCTAAAGAGGCGGAGTCATATATTAATCAGGAAATCCTTGGGAAAAAATCTGCTGTGTTGTATTGAATTACTGTAAGATATTCTTTTCACTGAAAAATTTCTACAGGCACCATTAAAGAGCACAAAGTTTCATTAAAAGTGCCAGATTATTGAGTGATAATACCATCATTAACACAGCATTGCTGTAGTGCGATGCTCTCTCTTCATAATATAGAGGCAAAAAAGAATGAATGCTTGTGTATTCACAATATATGTATCAACTATATAACATATAGGGGATGAAGTTGAAATTTAAATAGATGAATTTTCTTATTCATTAATTAATGAACCTATGTATTCTATTGCTATTGCTGTTTATTAAGCTTTACCGATACATTTTAATTTGGAGTTTTTAGAAAAGTAGCCTACAGGACAATAACAGTCATTTTTTCCCCCCAAATTAACATTAGGTTCCCAAGACAAGGCAACTAATTTTATAAATTAATTTAAATTCATAAAATACTCAGTGCAACCCATGTTGGGCTCTTGCTAGTTGAAAACTGAATTTGTATTGATTACGTTTAGCTTATTCAACCAGGATTCTTTTGAACAACATTTTCTAATCCATCCAGTTCTGGTGCCAGTTTCTAACAATGCTTCTTTTTTAGGAGTTTGAAAGCCGTGTGGAAACAAGAATATCAGAGAATATAGTTGATTAGAAGAAATAAATTAGCTTGTCTATACCTCTCAATTAATTCCCAATAAATTCCTCAAAAAAAAATTGAGGCAATTTTCCTCCAGTCCCCCATGCCCTTATAGATTGTTTTATATTAGGTCTGAGTATCTGTATGTTTCTTTCAGTAGATAAACTGTGAAGTGACCTTCGTACTTGTGTGTGTATATATACTTTTTGTTATATAAAGTAGTATTTTTGAACTCACAGTAAATCAGACTGCCTCACAAATACATATAAATCATATGAAAGATGAAGCATGCATATGCTATTGTATATATTTATATTATATATGATATAGTGTACATATTTTCAAGTCGAAAAATCACATTTAAGTGATTTTTTGTTGCCTCAAAGCTGATGCTTTGAGACCAGTTCTAATTTTTGTCCTTTGCGCCAATTCAAAATACTTCGTACAAATTTAACAATCTTTCTAATGTTCTCCTGAAGAGATCAACTGTTTGTTTGTTTGTTTATGTTGCAGAAGCTGGTACTGTTTATACTGTAGTGTAACTCATGGAGTCATCGTGATTAGGACTCCGCAGGCCAAAGGGCTCTGCTTACATCAAATGCTGCTTCCACCGTGAAGCAGTAAGGGTGCATGTACTGGCCTGGAAACTGGGAATTTGGAAGACTTCAGCCTCCTACTGCCAAGAAAGAGCCCTGAACAGCAAGGGACACGGACTAGATCTGTGGACCCCACACTGACATATAAAGAAAATGAAATCACAGAATTTTGCTTAGTAGACGTTTATAAGTATGAAGTGTTTGCTAAATAAAGCTCTCTTCTGAAGATAATGACATGTTTTTATTTAGCTTTCCTGTTTGGGGCATAAACATGCTCTGATTCTATTTATTTTACCTACAGCTGCCGTTAACCACTTGACACAGCTTATTAACTGCACTAAAAAGTTTGCAATAGAACTCAGAGAACTCATTAAACACAATTTAAAAAATATTGGCACAGTATCATGCAACATCTAGAATGAAAATACAGAGTAATTAAACAAGAGTTTAATGATAACAGCTAGATTTGAACAGATTTATGAATAACCTGCATAAAAGCTTACAGCTACAATCATGTATAACTCTCACTTGTTCATGGAATTGCTGTAGGTCAGAAATATGTGCAGGCTTGAGAATTTGGTTCCGTTGAAGATCAGATCTCGTCAAGAGTACAGTGATGAATGGTGGATTTGTTGCAATTTGGTAAAAAGGTGTTTCGGATAACCCTAAAACTAAACCTGCTTGGTTAACTCTAGTTTAAATTGCTGAATATTTTTTATCTGGGATGTTTACTGTTTTCCTTTTAGCAGCTGTGGCTGAATAGATGATTCCACATCATTCCCCTAAAATATGGAACATGGAAGCTCCAGTGCATGGAAGGAGATTTCAGCTCATGTCCCACGAAAACAACGTAATTTACCAGTTAGAGGTAATTTTGTGTGCAGGTACTCCATAGAAAGTGGAACAGCCACAAGATCATTTTCAGGCCATTCTCATCCCTGCTCTGAATCCTATTCCAAGTACATTTGCCAACAACTAGAATGCAGAGCATTCCCTGAGTCTCTCCGTGTTCTGCTGTTCAAACAGCTTAGCTGCGTTTGAGACATGAACATAACTAACATAGCAAATAAGAGACGTGATGCTCACGTACTCCCTGAGCTGGCAAGTCTCCTTCCATTGCTTTTATATGAAAGCAGAAGACCAAAATAAAAAATGAATAACTGATGCAGCTTTTTGGAAGATAGCAGAGATTTTGCTGAATTTGGAGATCTCAAAGGATATTATTAAGGGCCTCTAGAGTATTTTCTCTCAGGTCTCATTAGTTGCTCATAGCCAAAATGTTCTAGGAAAAACGCTCTGTCCATTTCTGTCTCAGGTATATTCTTTAAAAACAAAGGCTGATGTGTTTGTGAAAGCCTGTCACTTGGGTCAGTTTAATGGTTAAACTTCGCAGAACTTATTTCCTTTCCACCTGTCATCTCATCAGGAGTCTGCTTTAGACAATCTTTTGCTTCATAATCCAAATGCATGTCAGATATGGCAAAAAGAGAACGAAAGCTAGAGCAAATACAGTTTCCTTGAGTTTATTAGAAAATTCCCTTACCTGAAATCACAGGTTTTGCTCCTTCTGACTTAGGGAAGGAATCAGTGTAAGAGGAATCAGTTAAACAAGATAGTAACATTTCAAATATCTTTGAGGGAAATACTCATTTTTTTCTCAGCACACTGACTAAATACTAATGAGTATATTAACATGAGAATGAAGAAGATTCTTTACTTTCTGTGTTTGCTGTTTGTGTGGCGAAGGTAAATGTGCTGCATCTTTTGAATAGTACGTTCAGGACTACTGGATAGCATTATAATCAGTGATATGTATATAATTAGATGTTTAGATATCATTTCTATTTATGGAGAAAAAGACTATTCCTATGCTAGAAATTCATTTGGGATTCTGAAATAAAATGTTTTTAAATGTAAAGTTTTACGTGAATGCCAATGCATTTCATGTAATAATTCCCTTGAAACAGTGAGTAATATGTACTAGTTTCCATTTAAGAAAGCAATAAAACTATTTCAGACTAATATCTGAAAACTAATTTTGTTTGAAATTATTTTTTATCTGACAAAATAGAATTTGGGAGATTACAAACCATCCATTGAAATATTTAGTTTTTAAATAATAGAAAATAGAAAAAAAATGTTGTTGTTCTAGTATTCAGTTTTGACAGATGAAAGCAGGTTGTTGTAACAAACATGGTCTGATGGGATTTGTCTGTCAATTTGGTGGGGAGCTGGTGAATATAATATATTGTCATAATGCCCAAGAAACAGTGAAAAGATGTAAACCTTTTGGACACATTTAAATAATTATTTATGAGCTTTCTCATGTACATTTTATGCATAAAAGAACTTAAAAGTTGACATAGCAGGTGTTCTTTACTGTTGATTAAAAAAAAAAACATGAATATGAACCTAAAAGTAGGTAAGGAGGCTTGCAGGAAAGGAGGAGACCAAAAGAACTGATTTACAAAATAAAATACAGGACCAAATTCTATGCTTGGTTATGAAGTGCAATATCTTTTAACTTTCAAACAGTCAATAAAAGCTATTTAGTATTAGGTTACATTTGAAAATGACTCTGAATCTTGGAAGGATTCATAGTATAGACAAGCACGTACAGCAGACTAATCTTCAAACTTAATAGTCAAACACTGCTAGGCAATTATTGCCGGTACTAATATCTTTCATTAGCATTGTCCATAAGATATTAATCCCATGCTGAAAATTATTCCATTTATTCAGAGAGGATGGTGGCAGGCAGATCACAGCTTGGATTTTCTTTTTGTCATGAACTTTTTTGATCAGTTTGTTAAAACCAGTCACTAATGTATATATTATATTTCCTGAGTATTGTTATTCCTTCATCCTTAATCTTACACTGTTATTTATATGGATTTTTTGTAAACTTGGAACATGTTACTGCTTTAGATCTCCTTCTTCCACAAACTCCTACATTTTGTTTTGAATAGTGGGTCATTTTCTGCTAAGGAAAGCTAGTAACCTCTCTCTAACGTTGGTCAAATACTTCTTCAGATTTGTTGTTTAGTCTGTCATAGTTACGTGATTTGGCTTTTAAGTGTCTGGGATAAAAATGCCAACTTTTAAACTAATTGTTTAGTGCCATTCGCATCATTGGACCTTTAAGCTTTCTTAAGCCAGTTCTTAACTCTCAGCAGTCCCTTTGACTCGTGTATATACAGTGTGTATGTACATTCAAACTTACCTCAGTACTAGGAATCATAATTAGGGCTGTTGCCGAGCTGATTTTCAGACCTCTAAATTCTTTTTCCTGCATTCAGTCACATTCTTGTAATTATCTTCTTTTTTTATTATTTTGTTTAGATGGTATCCTAGGAGAGAATGAATTGTAAGCTAAGGCTGATCTCCACTCCAGCAGAAGCATCTCACCTCTGTAATAAATCTCTATCCTTTATGTCCTTGATTCTCTGGAATCATGAACTTTAAGATGGAGCAACGTCCTTAAATTTGTTACATTTCTCCTATCAAGATTTTCATCTACCTTCTCATTATATTCTTTAAGAAAAGTTTGTGATTGTCTTATAATTCTAGCACTTGTTATTCACAGAGTATGGACAATCCATTTTCCCTCATTATAGTGAATATTTTACTTTTGCAAATCTTCAGATTTTGATTATCTCTAGATTTAGTGAAAAAGGAACTAAATTAAAGAATTTAGTAACCTACTTTATCAAAAAAGATGCATGTTGTGATTATCCTACAGTTGTCTTAAATGTTAATTTCTTCCATACGGGGCTAAAATTTTAAGCAAAAACAATCCTCTTCTACATGTAATTCTTCAGTGGTTTGTTATTTTAATTACTAGGTATATTATTTTAACTTTAACTGAAAGGTAGCTTAAATTCACTTTAATCTTAACTTGAGCTTTAGGATTTAAACCATGACAGTAGAAGCAGAATAATTGTTCCCTCGCTGTCATTAGACAAGTACCTGGGGTAGATATTTTCTTTTTACTGTACGTTAGCCAAAGGAAAGTGGGAAAGTGGTAGTTAAAAAGTCACAATTAATAGTTAGCAGAATTGGGCTTCTTTTTAGTTAAGGTGCAAAAAAGCAGTAGGGCTCAATAGATTTGCAAAAGCTTGTATGGTTTCTTCCTAAAAATACGTTTATTTTAAAAATCATTTTGACAATATTTAAAGTTTTCTTGCATTCTAGCTGTTTTTCTCATATAATGAATGCATTAGTGCTAATTTTTAGATACTGCCATTTTTTTCTTGAGCATAATTGTTTTTATTCTGACATTTTAGTCTTAGCATCAGAAAGCAGCCTGCATACTGTGTGCACGTAGATAGGGAAAATGACGTTCCATTTGTGGATTGCAGTATGCTCATTCCATGTAGTTTAATGTAGTTTTGTTTGCATTGCTTTATTCAGATGCAAAAATACTTTTTCTTATGTAAAATAGACCTTGATTATATTTTTTTTCTCAAAACGTTTTTCAGTTTGTACTGGCAAACCCTCATTTTAGTCCTGGCTTAACTACAAGCGATACTCTAGAACTTGCCAAGGGCTTTGTGGTGATGGCTCTGAGGTTTCTCTAGAAGTTTTGTGCCTGACAAGAGCTGAAACAGAACACATGTTTACTGAAGGGAAAATATAAAGTGTCTCCATAACGAATAAGAGCAGTTCCATTGCAGCTGAAGCCAAGTTGTGTCAGTGCCTCGTTGGTGCTGGCTGTCTTGGTCCTGGGTCTGCGATACAACTGTTTCCCTTCATTCCTTCTGGTTGACACCAGTGTTCATCTGATCTTGTGATGGACTAGTTCAGGCAACAAAATCAGTAAATATTTTTCACTTTTTTTTTTCCCCTTATAAGAACAGTTTTCTGGCCAGTTTATTTCTTGAACTAGAATAAAGGAGAGGGATTCCAAGAGTGACACTTTAGGTTGATGTAAACTGTTGTGGAATCACAGCCTGAGGATGTCCAGCTAAAATTTTGAGCTGGAATAAATAGTTGCCAAAAGAAGAAGTATCTTGACCCCATGGCTAGCCACTCATTGGAGAAGTATGCTGCTGCCTCCTCAGCATGACATAAAGAATGAGCCATCTTAGCAATTGATTCTGAGGTCTTTTAGGGGAAGACTTCCTGTTTTCTTTTTTTTCTTCCGGACAAGTTTTCAGCCAGATCAGATTGTCCTACGGCTTCACACAAGGGAGGGTCAAGTGCCAGAAGATGAAAGAATGGAGAGGGACTAACTGAGGCTGCTTCTTTAAGAGAGGGTTTATGGTGGCTAGAAATGTTAATTTAGCTACATATTGTGGAAGGCTGTTGTAGTTGCTAGGAGAGATTCACTAGACTCTGCAGAGAGCATAGCAGCCAGTGGAAGGAATTGATAGTTGTTATGCACAGAGGCGCATAGCAGCTGACGAGAAAAGCATCTACCAGATGTGTTGAAAGTTTCTTGCAGCTGATGGAAAAGGTCCAGGCTGTCTAATGTGAGAGACATATGGCAGCTGATATAGTGGCCTAGGGGTTCTAAAGAATAGTTATGGGACAAAAAAAATTGGTCAGGAACTTGAAAGTGCATAAAGCTTTTTTCTTTCTTAAACAAAAACAGGTTTGCAATAATCTGCGGAGGCCAATCATTCTCCTCCCTCACCCCCGAGACTCCCTAATTGTGAATTTGCATTGTTCTTTCTTGCAGTTTTGCCCATGGCCTTTGGCAGCTGTGCTGCTGATCCCACCCTGCTCCAGATCCCAGTAACAAGAACCTGACTGGACATCTGTCATCAATCATTATGAGAATACAGTGCTTGCTACGTTCAAGTAGCATTCGCTATATAAGTGCAGGCAGGAAGGTTGTATTTTCAGGTAGTAGTAGAAGACATCAGAAAAATAAAAATAGGGATTAATATATTTTTTCTCAAGTTTTTACTTTGCGTGTGTGTGTGTGTATTTTTAATCCAAGGCTGTAGACAGGGTTCTGATTTCAGCTAGGGCAGGCACTGAATAGTCTTTCTTTGTTGTGTCATAGGATGTCAGGTTTCATAGGCCTGTGTAGCCACTTTGCTGGATAACAGGTCAGTTCTTAGTGTAGTGAAGTCAAATGGTGCTTAAGCTGCTTATTTTAAAGAGGCAATGCTGTTGCTGTAGAGATATCTCTCTTTTCCCCAAAATAACTTTAGACGTTTGTTTATACAGTTTGTACAAGAGCTGAAGTTTTTAGGCACACTCATACATTTGTTTTCACAGTCATATTTCACAATCGCAGATGGTAAAGATGTTTGGAGCTCAGAGAAGAAGCTGTGTATGCTTGGCAATACGGTAAGAGCACAGAGATCTTCCTCACTGCCCCTTAGACTGCGTCAACTCAGTGCTGTGCTTGAGCCTGGCAAAGAAAGTGAGCGTGCAGAATTCACAGCTCAGCACTAGCCGGACTCCAGCTTCTGTGGGCTTAGGAGAACAGAGCACCAGGAGTGAACCGAGGAAGACCAAGCCCTGCTTCGCTGGTGAAGGCCCTGCCTGCCCCCGTAGCACGGTCTCTGTGTGGCCCACGGCTCAGTGGCAGCTGTGGCCCAGGACGCTCGGCCAGGCTGCGGCCCGGCTCCAGCCAAGGGCCTCAGCTGTTGTGCCTGCCCTCCAGGCGTGCCGCTACGCCCTGTGGCGTGAAAATAAAAGGGCTGGCCATGTAAAGAGAGATACCACATGCCCGTGTCCTGAAGCAAAGCGGCAACGGGTTGGCACAGTACACGTGAAGTACATGTGGTTAGCAGAGCTTAATAGCTTGGTAGAGGGGCTGCTCCTTAGCTTGTGTGAGCCCAGCTGTCTTCAATGATTTCCATTTTCCTTCCAATGATAGGACTGGTTTGCTGAGGATCAACTTAGATGACAATACGTTCTAAGCCTGATTTACTTGTGTATGAGCTTTAAGTTTGGAAGCATTTGGGAAACATATATAATATGGAATTGCCATGTCTTTGGGTTTTCTTATATGTCATCATAGATTGTTCTATCATTTTAATTGATCATGGGAACTAAACTACTGGACAAAAAGTTTTTTTTTTTTTTTTTTTTTTTTTTTTTTTTTTTTTACCTAAGTGTAACTATCTTTTGCAACAAACATTCTGGGCCAAATCCCTAGATTCTTTTCTATTTTATTAAGAACAGCTCACAGCTCTTTTGTTTTATTTTCAGATGTGGTTGGTTCTTAAGCAGGTCCCACCTTTACTTTTATGTTTTATTACAATTGCACTCCTACATTTCTTATCAGCATTTGATTGGAGTTATAGAGTCATTGTTGTTTTTAATTCTGCTTGGTGAAAAACCTTTAGCAAGTATAGAGTTCCTTTTTAAGTAAAATTTTAGTTCATTGTGTTCTGTATCTTTCTGGTATTTGGTTTAAATCCAAGGTAACCTTGATTAATCTGCGCAATCTCAATGATTTTATAGAGATTTATTGATGGTTCTGGTTATTGTGTGAATTACTTTAACCGCTAAGTGCAAAGCTTTTGTTAGCAGCTGTTTGAAGTCTGAAATTGTGCCACTGTTAGAGAACATTCAAAGGGTCAGTAAAATCTGCAAGCAGTTTTATAAACTGTGAATTTTAAAACAATCAGATGAACAAAAAGCTGAAGAGGTTTCATTCATTCGCAGAGGTCCTAGGGTCCTCAAACAACTTTTCTCTGTACAGTCGCCAGCGGGGATGCTGGCAAATGACTTATGATTGAAGGAGATGGGTTTTTTTCTGCTGGACTGTTCAATTGTGGGCCAGAATGCTCAGGTGGGACTCTCTCCTGGATAGGAAAATCTCTACCCTATTTTGGAAAATACATGCATGCATGGCAGAATTGGGCTGTGTTCAGCAGTGCCTACTCCTCAGAACTGTTTTTGGAGATCACGTAGCTTAAGTGTTTAAGTTAAACAAATGTAGATGTGCTGAAATCCTTCTACAGCTGTACCTGCCTACTACAGACTGTATTATATCCATCTGCTTGCTGCAGTTTTTCTGCTATTTTTGATTTTTGTTAATGGTCACTTAAGGCCAGTGAAGGGCTACTAAGCCATATGATTAATATTTTATTTCTTATAATTTTGAAAGAGTGAAAAACAGTTAATGCTTTGGCTCTGAATTGTTATGAGCTGAATAATGCAGGGAATGAGTGGTTTTACTAGACAGATTCGGAATGTAGGAGAATATTCTAATTAATTAAAATACTAACTGTGCTTCTGTACAAGTGCTCAGGCTTAAAATCTATTGAAATGTGTGGCAATACTGGACTTCAATGGGAGTTTGATCAAGTCTTGATCATTATAATGCTCCATTTTTAGTTTTGTGAGCTCTATTCTTTTACCCACTTTTTTCACTTGTTACTTGTTTTACTTGTTTTGATCTGTTGTCATGCTGACGATGAATTCCAAATGCAATTAAGAAGTGTGTCACTTGAAAAAGTGTGCCTTCTGCTCTGGCACACTACTGCAATTACACTTGTTCTTATACTATTTCAAGTGTATCTTTTCCCCTTCTCCCCCACCCCCAATGTTTTGTTCTATTTAATGTTTGAAATGAAGAAGGAAGGAAGGGGAAAAAATCTGTAGGTTAAAATGAGTATGAACTGATTTTAAAAGACAGGTATGTGGTGATGCATACAAAAAGGAAAGGCTGTTTGAGGAAACTTTGTTTAAACTGATCTCAGAGTACTGTAATCTTCCAACTGATAGCATACCTCTTTTTATGGTTTATAAACAGAGCCTTTTTTCCTAACCATGTATGATTCTAACTTGTTCTCTGCTGTTCTTAATTTAGACTATTGTGGTGAAGTACTGAAGCCAGGTCCCATACCTTGTTATGCTAAGAAAATCTGTGTTCCATCATCTTCTTTATTGTGAAAGACTTTGTTTATTCATTGTTTAATTTATTATCCTCCAGGTGACCTAACCAGTCATCATCTGATTTTATTTTTTATAAAAAAGTGAGTGTAGAGAAAAGTCAAGGTAATCTTTATGTTGCTATTTTTGACCCATGTTTAATTCCTTTTTTTTTCCTCCTATTCTTTGAAAAAGTAACAGAAAACCAGAGCAGAAAAGGATCAGTATAATGATTCTAGGTCTGTTTGTTTTTAATTATTTCAGCCTAAACCGGGACATTATATAAGAAAGTAATTACCATTTCAAATCTTATTCTAGCCCAGAGATACACATTTTTGAATAATGTAAAGCTGTTACTGCAGTCTAATATATAATTGTCTTAGGGATATTTTAAATTCTCACAATTCTTTTATATATATATATATATATATATTTACTGGATCAGATATTAGACTTTCAAATTAATATAGAATACAGAATAATAGTGATTTTTCTTTCCAATCCTCTTTAACACTTTTTCAAGGCGCTTGTATTTCACTGGAGCGTCATTTTATTGTAAAACCTATCTTTTGGAACTTCAGGTGAGGACTGAAGTGAATAGGTAACATGAGCAAGGTAGAATACTACTGATTGATAGAAAAATGGATGCAGAAGTTGAAAATTATCTGTAGTAAACTAATCCAGATTTCCTAAGGTATACGGATACTCTCATTCAACTGTCACAATAATTTTGAAAGGTGAATTAGAAGAAGTTAAGTGTCTTATGGGAAAGTGTTTTCATTTTTAGTTGCCGTTGTACATATCCTAAAATCTGCAACTTTATAAACTTATTCAGATCCAAATTGTAGATTTGGATATTTTATTCTTAAGTATGGATGTCAGAACATGTTGGCTTACTTATCTCTCTTTATGTGATCATTAAATCTCTGGAAAATACGACAATTATAAAATAAAAACTAAAATGTAAACATTATATGTTTAGGTAGAATGAGGCCAGGCATTTTGCAGATGTAGACTTACAAAATCAGTTAACTTCCATAAAAGACTGGTGTTTTGCATAATTTGAGAAACCAGCTTTCAATATTTATATATATATGTGTACAAATATATGATAAAATGTATAAAGTTGTTCTCAATTAATTCTCAACAGAATAATTTAGTTCCTAAGTGTATCTCAGCAATTTTAATTAGTAAGAAATGTGCCAACAAAAGAACATATATAGCACAAAAGCAATCAGACCACTCATCACTGTATTGGCATCTAGATTGAGTTTTGATGCAGTTTAAATGAGCTGAGCAGTTTTTCTTCATTTTCGAGTGGATTTTTTTTAATACCAGGAATTGGCTGTTTTTATCAGTATTGTTTGTTATCCTGCAAATCTGATGTCTTGCAGACTACTTTGACTTGAACAAATTGATGAGGCAATGGTGTTATATAGATGTAATCGATAATTATAGATGCATGGTTGTACAGATAAAACAGAAGCAGCATGTTGTGGTGTACTGGCTTTAAGTGGGTTGGACTAAACACCGGGGCAGCTAACTACCGGAATAGATTGGGGAAAGACCCTCATTAATGTTTTTTTTTTTTTTTTTTTTTTTTTTTAATAGACCTAACACCTATTAGGAATGGTTTGGAGATAACTAGATTGCTGTCAAGTGGAATATTCTAGCTGTCTTCAAAGCTTTTCTGGGCTTGTGTCCTATGATTTGGAGATTCGTTATTGCCATTAAAGCATTTCAGTTCAGATACTGGTCTGCATACATACTGTGTCAGATTATGTCTCTTAGTTTCCATTCAATCCATTTGCTCAGGAACAGAAGTTTTAACAGTGGGCAATAGTTTTTAGAGATACCAGATCCAACAATTTTGCATTTTTTAAAGTGTTTGCCAGACTGTTATGCTTGAAGGAAGGAGACATTTAATGATGCTGCCAATAGATGAGGGCCAGCAACCATTGCTACATTAGTAGTAAACTGAAAGGAAATAAGGTAAATGTGGACTGTTTCCTGAGTGGGACAGGTTAGCTGTTCAGCGAGAAGAAATGTAGACAGGGCTGAGCTATTCAATCCATTCTTCAGCCTTCACTCCCAAGGTCTCACAGACAGAGATTGTTTAATGAAAGGGTTCAAGGAAATAAACTACCAGAAGTGTATGAGGGTGGGCTGGGAATTGTGTGAGGGAACTCAATTGGAATGAGTCCATGGGAGTGATAGGCTGCATCCAAGAGTGTTGAAAAAGGTGTCTAATGTTGTTGGAAGAGCACTGTTTATCATCTCTGTAAAGTTGTTGGGAACTGGGGAGCCTGGACAACTGGAAGAAAAGACAGGTGTTGCATCCATCTTCAAAAACAAAAGAACTTGATGAACTGCAGCTTGTCATCCTCACTTTGGTCCTAAGAAAAATCATAAAGTGAGTCCCTTGGAACTTATTTCTGGACACATGAAGGAGAAGTTAATTTATGACAGTTAGTATAGATGTACTGAAGGTGAATCACGTCTGATGAACCTGATTGCCTTCATGACTAAATGACTGAATGTGTGGATGAGGGGAAAGCAGTGGATGCCCTTTACGTTGAATTTAGCAAGGCAACTTTGAGCAGGAGGTCAGGCTAGAGACTTCCTGGTGTCTCTTCCAGTCTAAATTTTCCTATTGTCATCCAGGCCCAGCCTCCTAGACCTTGTACATATGTATATACAAACATACATATGTATTCAGCTGTCATTGATCATTATGTATGGTTTTCTTTTCTAAAAGCAGTAGCTGAAATGGAAAATAATGTGCTTAAATAATTTGGTCGCAGCTTGAAGGAATATGCAGATAGAATAAGAGAAACAACACCTTTATTACTAGTATAACTTTATTATGTTATTATCAACACATTGGCCTTTCTTTAAGGAAGAAAACCAGCTAATTTTACCTGAACTAGAAGAACACAGAATTAGTAAATTAAGGCATGTTTTGAAAGTTCACTTGCTTGATGTAACACAGATACAAAGGCTTTGTGTCATAGTGTCTCAATACACTGCTTTCTACAAATTCTGGTCAGCTAGAAGATTAATTATCCCTTTTAGATGGTGGGATGATGAGTTAACCTTTCTTTTCTTTGTCATCTAGCTTGTATCAGTGCAATATACCTTGGAATAAATACAAAGCTATCTATGCTTCCATGCAGGCATTGAAAGGTTTGGGACAAGATTAGAGGAGCAAGTATTTGAGACAGAGTAGTCATGTTGCTTTGAGAACTGTTTGATGCCCTTAGCTACTGTTGGTGATAATAATGAAGGGTATATAATATTCCAAACTGTCCCAGACATGTAGTCATTACATTGTCTTATATAAAGAAATAGGTCAGATTTCCTTGAATTTTCTCTAAAGTTAACTCGCCCATGCACTTTTTTTTCAGACTGAAACTGGCTGATTCAGAGAATGCAGTTTGTTGTTTGGCACATCATGATTGTAGCGGATATGTACAAGGATTGTTGAAATATTAATTGTAACAGAATGTCTTAATTACAGCAGAAATTAAAGGTGGAGCCTCTATGAAAGGGCCAGAATAGTTTAAGGTTTTGGTTTTGTTTTTTTACACAATCAGTACCTAAATTTACAGATATTCCTGTTCAAGTTCTTATTCAAAGGCTATATTCAAGCCCTTACTGTATCAAGTCCAGTATGTTCATTCTACTAATACTTATTTCCCTTATCAATCTTTATTCCCAATGCCAGCTGATCGGCTGTCTTACATGTAACCAAAAATATGCCATTATTTCTTTAGCTGTGCTAAATAAATACAGATATACAAGCTGTGTTATATCTCAGTTGTAAGATGCAGTTACAGACCTGAATCTGCTTGATTCACAAGTGCCTTATTCTAATTTTATGCTGATTTATCTTAACCAATTTTAATATGATGAATTAAGATTCATATTGAGAGGGGTATTTCCAAATTTTATTTAAAAATTTACTCTGCGTTCTTTTCCATTTATGAAAACTGCACCAAATTTAGTGATCTTTTTCAAGATTCAAGGGATAGGAAAGAAGCTCTTCAGTTGATTCTAAGTAGAGCAAAATGTTCGTGCCTGCACTCCTTTCAGCTATGAGGACTAATTCTAGTGTGACTAGCCACTGACTAATCTCTGTGAAGAATACAGCCCTTTGCAACCTGTGAACACTTAGAGTCTCAAATCACTCTTCCATTCATTGCACATTCTTGTTTACTTGACTATATATACTCTTAAAGGCTTTTGAAAAAAGTGCTCAATTCTGTTGAAAACCATGTAAGTGTCTTGAAAGAAATGGGAAATTTTGACTGCCAGAGTGGAAGTATTTCTATGCTGATTACTACTACATGGTGATTTACTGGATGGCATTTCTGGAAAAGGTTTCCCCAGAAGTGAGATAATGGCAGTGACAGCCAGTACGGATTGCCTCATACTGCTGCATCATTCCCCTTAATATTTTCACATATGTAGTATTATTTCCATCATTTTCTTTAAAAACCAGGTTGCCCTCTAGCTCTGCATAAGTCATGTAAGTTAATCTTAGCTGATTTGTAATTACAGGCTCTCTTTGGAAAAAAGATACTACTGTACATCTTTCTTAGCTCTTTATCCCATTGCAATACATCATTAAACTCTTTTATAACATGTTATTTATTATGTTATGCAAACTCTGGGGCTCTTAGGAGCAGCTTTAAAGGATTTATATTTTATTTATATATGTTTTTACTTTTATTCTTTTTTTTTCAGTTGGTTATAACCTATTTTAAATAATTCGAGAAAAAGATATTGCTTGTTGTAAAACAGATTCCCGCAGGAATTATAGACTATTTAGCCTTTTTTGTGTTTTTTTTTTTTTTTTCCCCCCTGTTATGTTTCATCAGATTTTAGTTATCTCCCAGTGAGAAAAGGTTTCATGGCTTAAAACAGCAATTGATTTTTTTTAGCTTTTATTTGAATTTATCCATTCCACTGAAATACATTATGTGTCTCCAAAGAAACTAATAAATTATAGACAAAGCAAAAGTTAAAATTAGATCTGAGTGTGGTGTAATGCCCAAAGGAAACTGTTTGGAAAGGTTACAAGCTGTCAAAAAACAATTTGTATGGTTAAAAGCCACACAGATTCTGTTAATGGAGTATCTGTAATGATTATTTAGGCATTGGTTGCTTATTATGTCTTTGAGGCAGCATTCGCTGTGTTACTTTGGAGGCTATAAAGACCTGTAATTCAGCACCTATTATACAGAAGAAGTGTGTGCAAGAATGCACTGCCCCACATCAAACAAACCTCTCCTCTCTATTTTCTGCGTTTTTAATCATTTTTCCCCCTTGGAATTATGGCTGATGCTGATTGTGAGAATAAAGACTAGTTACTGTAGTGAAAGGATCATAAAGTCAATCATGTGGATAAAATTACTTAGCGATTCAGCCAGCTGGTCTCTATTTGGCTTCACTTCAGTTCATTAGCTTATGGAGAGAATTCGCTCCATATTTAAAGAAGGGAAAAACTGCATAAAAACCGGTTTGTAATTAATTGCAGCTTTTTACATAGAATAAATTTGTAACGTGAGCATGCCCATTGGGCACTGATTTTGGATTACTTTTTGTGTCCTTCTCAAAATAACTTTCTTTTGTATTCAGATTAGCTCTAGATACAGGTTATATAATCAGAATCCATCTCCTTTTTATTAAAATGATTCTTTATACCATGTAATATTTGAAGAGCTTTCAAATCCCAGTATATGCTAGTGGAGTAGACAACTTTGAACAAATTCAGAGCTATGTGGAAGCAAGGCCATATAATCTTGGCTTTGTGTGCCCGTGCTATCATGCAGGTGATTAGATGGCACTGTGTAACTATGAGCATATGTTTAAAGTGCTGTGCATCATAAGAACACTGTGGTTTGCATGCTTTATAAGTGCTAAATAGCTTATGTTAATTACTATTGTATTTAACGGAGCCAGAGATAGCAAATAGACTGTTCATCTAGTTTGGAAACCTTTTATAAAGAGCGCATAAAAGCAGGAAAGTAAGTAGGGAATTTTTACATTTCTAATCCCTTAAAAGGATATCCCAAACGAGCCCAAATTATTCCCAGAGCCTTTCAGGTCAAACTGGAGAAGGCAAAGAGGTAATGGCCCAGACATTTACGATAGCAGTTATACTGCACTGCTAAAGACAAATGATACAAAAATTCAGGTCAGAGCTACATTTGTAACAAAAGTTTTTATTTACTGAAAGGAGCTTATTGTTTATAAAGCCAGATTATACACTTGTATAATACCTAGAAACAAGCAGTGGCCTTTCTTCAGAAGAAATGTTTAGTTTTAAACACAGAGTGTTTTCTGAGAATATAACTCAGTAGGCAAACGGGAAAAAGCAAGTGTTGGGATGGAGATGGGATTCTTGTTTTTGTTTCTACTAAAGCTACTTGGAATGTGAAAATAAGAAATTTCAGCATTACAAAATGTTATTTGGTATCTAGATAGATCAAAATAGATTTTGAAATGCTGAGTTCTCTTAAAGTGTCTGTATTTCTACAAGAAAAAAATATGAAAAACAAACTATCCATAGCATTTTTATCCCTAGTGCCTAGATCTCAAGAGTTAATATGTCATGAATTGCCAGTTTCCATTTGGAGATATTCCTCTGGCTGTTTTACAGCCAGGTTTAGGATTCCTGTTAAGTGCATATGCGAGCAGAACTGAGGGATATTCAAGAAGGTACATGGCACATTCTGAGCTCTAAAAAGATTCTTTCTGTACTGATTGAGGAAATATCAATATAGTTCAGTCTTCCTGAGGCAATGTAGCTCTGTCTTTTAGGCATGTGTCTTAACTGAATGATTTGTTTGTATGAAGAACTGTATAACCAACACTACTGAGCTATGGAAAAGATAGTTCATACCTGTATCCATTTGTCTCTTAGCTGGAATGCTTTTTTTTTTTTTTTTTAGTTCCTTCATATTTTTTCAGCTTTATTTAGTAAATATTACTGGCATTCGTGACAATTGTTGGCTTTAATTCTTTAATTTAATTGTTGGCTTTAATTACAGCAGCAATTCATTATAGGTCTTTGAAAAGCTCATCATGGCTTGTCCTTACAAATGGTGTATGCAGGAAGAGTATGGAGAAAAAAAATCTGCTTTGGACTGCCATGGAATAGAAAGATCCAAAATACAGTTCCTTTTATGCAACTTACTCATCCTGTATACTTTGTAGAAGTTTTCTGTGTTAAAGGACATGGAGACTGGAGAAGCATTCCTTTAAATTGTGCACAGGAATTCTAAACTCCCTATACAGTAGTTAACTACTGCCATTTATTCCAGTTATTGACTGTTCAATTTCCTTAAGTTTATTACACATCTTCATTTCCTGGATGATCACAGATCATTTAATTACAGAAAATGATTAACTAAAACATTTAGCAAATAAGCTACCTCCATCTGTTTATGGAATAGTGAAAATAGAAATCAAAAACTCTTTAAATGAATATAATCATGTATAAAATTCTTTAAAAACATCTTTTGTGACAGAAACTTAATTAAAGATTCACTAATAGGTCTTAATGACAAAATAAATTACCCTCTCTGCTTAGGAAGGACAGGGTTGTGATGACAATTAGTTGATACACTAAAGACAATATACTAAAGAGTTTGAAATTATATAGCTATCCAAAAGATGCAAGTTCTCTACTTCAGCATGAGAGTTAATTTGTAAGTGTAATATATTGATTTTCCATGAGACATGTTTACTTTAAATAATACTCTATACAAACATTTGCTTTGTCAAATATAGTAATACTATTATAGTAAGTACTTAAGAGATATTTGCAAGATGGAGGTTTGTTTTATTTTATTTGGCTGGCTTAATACACTTAAGAGCCTGAAGGTGCTTGTTATCAAAATCAAGGATATTTGGAGAGTTATAAAACTTTGCATAACAACTTGTTTTTCAAAATTACTATAAAGCAAGGAATTACTTGAATTTCAGGTCTGCCTAACTCCATAGTTTGGTTGGGTTTCTAGAGTTAAAAATGTACGCTGCCATTCAAAATAGGCAAAGATGTAAAACATGGAAGAAAAGAAAAATCATAGCCATTTCTAAGTATGAGAGTTGTATTAAATCTGTGGCTTATGTTTTTTTCAATACAATTGAGCAAAACAAATAAAACAACTGAAATTCATAGAATTCATTTCTTGAAATCACTAAGTTTATATAGAAAACTTTAAACTACTCGACCATTATCCTAGGGTAGCATGAGGAATGGAAATCATCAGCTGTAAGCAGCATAACGGATACTTAAGGCAACAACAAATCAGTCCTAGGGTTCCTGTGTGTTATTCAAGGTCAAATGGAAATGTGCAGACAGAATTCATCCTCCCTTATAGGGGGCAATGACCCTTTACCTTGGAGCTGCTGATCCCTGTGAATGTTGCACTATGAAGCTTGTCCTTGATTTCAATGACTTACAACATCATTGATAAACTTAAAAATGTAAGAATAAATTATTAGTGGTCTTTCATAATCAATATCATAGATATACATTTAAAAAGAATCCTTAAACGATGTTGCCATTGTCTACATCCTGGTTATATATTACTTACAAAAATTCTCAACCAACAAAAAAAAAAGCCTTTTCAAAAGCCTTTCATCTATCATGAATTGCCATTTTAAAAAAATTATTCAAAAAACACACCTCTGCAACATTTTACAAAAAGTCATAAAATATTTTGGCTTGGATATACAGGCAAAATATGAAAAGAACACCTGGTATGGGATTACACAACAGACCTCAACTTCATTAGTAACAGATATGATATAATTGGATATAACTATTTCCACTGCCTAGATATAGGGGAATTCCCATGTGTCCTACAGAGAGGATTACTAAATTCTCTTGCTTCATGTGGGAATGTGTTCAGTACTTCGATAGGATTGAGGGTCTAAATATTCTCCACTCCTTTCCCAAAACATTTGTTATAAGCCACTATTTTCTGTCTGCATATATCTAACTATGCATCCTTCTTTGAAAATTACCTGTTCTTTGCAATTTGCCTTCTTTGAAATTGAACAGTGTATCTTCCCAGCATCAGCTTCTGTTTCATTGACACTGGAAAAGTTAAAAGTCCTGGCACACCTGGTATTTGCAATGGAACTCTTTGCTAACTACTTTAGCCACAAATGGCCAGTTACCCTACAGCATTATGTCTTTAACTTTTTAGATTTCAGGGAAGCTAAGTGGGGCTACCATTTATCCATACATCTCTCAAAATCAAGAAAGGCAACTCCCAAGTGAGCCCTGATTTATACATTTTCCCTGCTTGTTGCCTTGTCAACACTTCTGCTCTCACAGACTCACAAAACAGTTGATAGGACTAGGTGATCTCCAGAGATCCCTTCCTATCTCTTTGCCCATAGCGAGCAAAGCCAACTAGAGCAGGTTGTCCAGGTCTGTGTCTGGTCAAGTTTTGAATATTTGTAAGGACAGTAACTCCACAGCAACCTGTTCCAGTGTTTGACCACTCATAGAGGAACATTCTTCATGGCCCAGTGCTGGACTTGCTCAAATATGTCCATGTCTTGTACTAGGTAGCTCAGGTCTGCCTGGGGCCACCTCTCCAGTTGTGGCCTCATCAGGCCTGATTAAAGGGTCAGTACCACATTGACCTGCTGGAGAAACTCTTCCAAATACAGCCCAAGAGTCTGTAGGCTTTTGCTGCAAGGATGCATTGCTGCTTCACGTTCAGCTTTTTGTCCACCAAGTACTCCACGAAGAGCAGACACAGACAGTGGTGTCTCTGGAGAAGTCAGATCTCACCATTGAGTGGCAGGTAACAGTGTATTTGCATAAGCACCATTAACCATCTCTCAAGAGTATAAGAAGCAGGGATAATTGCAATTTTTTATTTTAAATATCACGTCTATTTGGGTTACAGTGTCCTGACCAAATGAAGAAAACAAAAGGTTTTTAGTACACTAAATATTTAAGTATACTAATATTTTTCCATGTTTGGTAGAAAGTGCTGGAATTTATTTAACAACTGAAAAATACATAAATTAATGCTTTGTTATGTCTATTTTTAAAAAATATTTTTGATGGAGAAGCTTAGACTGAAAATATAGATTTTTTTAATTTGAACTACAAAAATAGCAAGCTACTTATTTTGAATTAATTTTGGACAGACCTTAGAGTACTGTGATGAGTTGAGTTTTCTAGAATCAGGCACAATTACGGTATATATGCAAACAATCTAATCACATTTACATGTGTCTATGCTTCAAGTCTTGGCTACTCAACATTTTTCAGTGATTTAAGGAGTGTAGGACTGAAATTGAATTTGATATTTTCTGTCTAATAATATTAATATATATATATCAACAGATCTTCACTTTGTCCAATATCTAATTACTGAGTATCATCAGCATCAGATGTGGTCACCTCAGGAACAATGTTTTTGAAATAATATATTTTTATATATACGCCTCTCTCCATGCTTAGTAGTTGATTTGAGCATTGAAGCAGGTCTATTTGTAGTACTTATAGTGCAAGGTGTCTACACAGATGCAATATGTGGGTATGTAGGTAGCATTAGATTCTACAACTCACCATGTAATTAGGGGCAAATAGCAAGTCATCTTACAAGAAAGAGCCTGTAGTCCTAATAACAACCTAGGTTTTGTAGCCTTTCTTGTTTTCATATAAATTGCAGTTCAAAATAGTATTTCTAGATGATTGTGCTTTATCTACTTCCAGGGTAGATACAGACAATCTGCCTAAGGCTCTTTGCTTTAAAATACTGATTGAATACATTATGTCAATTTTTATTGCTTATTTATTTAGTGCTTTCTAAAACAAATCAAAGTGTCAGCAAAATCCAGCAGCGCTAAAGGAGCATGCATGTAGTACTTAAGGTAAAAGAAGCCATTTATTAATACACCAATACAACAAACTACTGTAAGATAAATAAGTTTGACAGGGTTAGGAGCAATTCACTTTGAGATGGAACATAGGCAGTCCTAATTAAACATTATGAGCATTAGGTAACTGAGTAGTAATTCACAGATTTCTTTTTATTTTAATTTAAATCTTCTTTCTCTGCACTTATGAAAAGGTAAAAAATTAGATAAAGGACATGAATCCTGAACAAGTTATTTATATATTTTTTCTGTTCGAGAGCTGGGGGAACTTCTGTTTTTACTGTTATTTCTACATCTTGTAGCAAAAATGTTCACAAGCTAATGTAAGGCTATAATGTAAAGTTTATGCAATTAAAGACTGCAAGAGAATTTATAGACCATTTGTCATTGGATATGGGTCATAAACTGTGAGTTTCAGAAAATAAGGAAGGAATTCCATTTGTAGCTCACCGTTGCCTGAAGCCTACCTAATGAAATCTTTCTTACTCAGAATTAATAGTGTATCTAGCCAAAAAGCATTGAATATTCACTGTGCATATTAAACTGGAAAAAGTAGAATAAAACTTTGCATAGTCACAGGAGCTTTTTGTTGGGTTCAGTTCAACCAAAATTAGACAGCTCTTGTTCATTTAGTAGATTTGAAAGAAGCTGAACTTTTAAAATTCCAAACTGTCAGCTCCCGTCATTTCATATGACAGCTGACTGACTATAATACATACAAACCATGCAAGTGAAAAGTTGCTAATGAATACATTTTTTTTTCTAAACCTGAGGAAGAGAACACATTACCCAGTGCTTTGTGGATATTTGTTTTGGTAAATTCTTTAATTGTTTGAATTCTTTAATTGTTTGGTCTTACTTGTAAAGAAATCTGATTCTCTTAAAGAACTAACGATTTTTTTGTGCTTTCTGATTTTAATATGCTCAAAAATTAAATACAAGAGAAAAGTATTTGTTAAAGCAAAAAGAAAAAAATCTATAGTTCCATATCTAACTGGTATACGAATTGGACCTTATTTTCTAAAGAAATTATCATCCCCCACTGAAGCCATTCAAGGAAAACATTCAGTATGCTAAAAACCATGCCCACAGTAGTTAGTTGTAAAATCTAACCAATCTAAATTAATTTTATTGTATTTGCTTTCCCCCCCGCCCTTTATTCTTATGTTAGGACTCTTGAAACTTTAATTTTCCTTTGCCCCAAATTATTGATGTTTAAAAAGGAGAAGATAGCTCTTTCTTTGAAGTGATTTTTCTAGTTAGAAAATAAGGCTTTTGAAATTAATCTCCCTCCTCATGTGTAGAAATTTGCCTTTAAAATATAGTTTAAAAGTTTGTCATACTCTTAAGTAGAAATATTTTAGTAAATTCTGTTGATTGTGTAAAGTAGCATTTAATATCTATCTCTCTTAAGAAACAGAGGCTGCCTTATACAGATCGTGCAATGCTCTTAAGTACTTCTGACATAAAATAGCAAAGTATAGCAGAAAAGGAGGAGACTGAAGAATTTCTTCTTCTAAAATAAGAGGACCAAAATATAGAAAAATCTAAGTTATATTTTGTCCTATGTCTGCCCTTACTATGTGAGCATAGTGTGAGCACTTCTTTACTGCCTTTATGCCTTCATTTATAAAGTGGAGCTTCCTTATCAGGTCTTGTTTTACAAGCTCAAGTGAATTAAGGATCACACATTGAGATGCTTAAAAAATAATCTTAGTGATGCAAGTTGGTATTTTATTAATTTGACTTTATTGGACATAAACTCAATAAATAATAGTCTGATTTGGATTAGTTTAGTATTAAAAATAAAGGAAGAAGTGATAGTTAAAATCAAAATGAGAGGCTGGCACTGATCACTGACTGGTGACGTATTTTAAGATACTGAATCACAAACTACATTTAAATTTAAAAATCTTATCAATTACAATGCAGAATGGTACGATACAATCTCATTTTCTTTAATAATTAATAAATAATAAGTGCCCTATGATTTCAGGCAGAATTAGAGTCAGGATTCATATTCAAACCCCCCCTCCCTCGCACAAAGTCCTAACTTTTTTTTCAGTAAAATGCAGGCTTACCAACTATTGATTGCAAGTTTCCCTCTCTTTTAGTTCAAAGTCACACTAACCTTGTTATTCTCACTCATTCTCAGGAGCACTGATGAATAGGCTTGGGTTTCTGATTTCATGTAGCGCAAAAATTGTAAGCATAGGTTCAAATCTGAGTTGGGAATCTTCAAGTTTGAATTGGAAATCTCTAAGCTCCTTATAATTCAAAGTGGTTTGCATAGGCACGTTTTCCACTAATTACTGTTATCTGAAACAAACGCTGTTTAATTTTAGACATATACTTGTTATTCCTTTCACTCACTTTGTATTTTTACTGAGCAACAGCTGGCTTATCATGCTGGAAATTGTAAGGTTTAGGGGGAAATTCTGGTTAGGGATAAACCTCCCAAAGAAAGGAATCTCTTAAAGGAAAGAGCACTCTCCTTCTGTTATCATGCAAAAAGGTGGTAAGGGTAATGCTTTGAAGTAATCTGGAATTAGTGATTTCACTTCCTTGGGTTAAACTACTCACTGATGCAAGTAATGTGGAAAAAGTTAATGTATGTTAAACTCTAGCATTATATGGGGGAGAAAAAAACAACTCAGCTATGAGCTTTGAAATTTTCCTGTTTGTTTTGTGTGTTGAAGGCTCTCTGTGTATTATGTCACTCAATAAAAAAAAAAATCACTAACAACATGTGAAATAACACCTGGACACCTAGCATCAACTTTTCTAGAATGCTCCTTAACATAGTGGCAGTCATTTTAATGTGCAACTTTATTTTCATACTTTTATTTTTTTTAAAAAAAGTCAATGATAGCCTTTCTTTGCCTTACTTAAAACCACTAACAGCATTTGACAAACTTAAAATTTTGTGAAGGTTATCTTAAAACAGAGCTCTCTGTGGTCTGGACGTGCATATCTATCTGCCATAAAATCAGTCGTATTCTTTTCATGCATTCAGCTTGCCTAGATATCCTTCAGGATCAAAAACATATGCCGTTGCAGGTGCACTTGTGAGTGGGCACCGCTGATGGAGTTTTATGTAAAGAGATAAAAATTCTGCGCAGGAGCTGTCACAAACCGTTTGGCTGAACAAAGTCGCGGTTGCTAAAGCACTGCTGATACTCCTAAATGCGAATGCAATGAAAAACAGCTGTGTGAAAACTAGATTAGTAGAACCGAAAATCATCGTGGATTCCAGGTCAGAAGTAAGTAAATAAGATGGTGGAGGGAAGGTCAAATAGTATCCGTGTTCTCAAGTGGTGATGAAAACTTCAATTGTGAGGGATGTAGAAACAGGTGTGATGATTGTTGTAAGGCAGGAGGACAGAGAACTTCTTTAAAATTCAACAACTGGAATGGTGCACCAGAACAGCATGACCTTATGGTCACTCCTGCCATTTTCTGAGCAAGGATAAATTGCAGGGTGTCTGCATAAGCAGGAGAAATTGTTGTTTGTCTTTGCCTCGACTTCTCGGAGTCGTGTGCTGCTCACAGGTGCCGGGGTAGCGCGGCGCCTTCCGCCCGCCGCTCTCGCTCTGCGCGCTGCCACCAAGCACACCGTGCCCTTGGGACACGTGTGGCACCACGTCACTGGAAAGGGAATTCATGGCACGGTGCAATCCATCCCTGTGCCACTCTGCTTGCTGCCACGAGTGTAGCCCTCCCCTTGTCTGAGGGATTAATGCTGATTGATAGGCTTCATGGAAAGCTGCTTGCAGAGGAGCTGTTCGAATGGAGAGGGTGAACAACTGCCGTATGAAAACAGAAAAATGAAGATGTTCCTAGTGAAATTGAGTTTTGTTTTTGTTCAAAGGATGCTTCTCTCTTGTTTTTCTGCATGATTTGGCTATGGCTGACCTAACAGAAAAAAGAAAAAAAGACCAGGAAAAGTAAAGAACACAAGGAAAAAAAAAACAGGCGTCTTACATTTTAATTAAGCCCGGCAGAGATAATCCAATCACTTGAAAGTGTAAACTGAGGTATATGGCAAAGAAAGATCAGTTCACTAGTGAGACTGACAAACGGGCCCTGTTCTCTTAACTCCAGCAGTAGCAGTAGGAAGGAGGAGAGGAAATAACAAATGCAGACATGCAATAAATAAGCCCCGGGAATTACAGGGGAGTAAGCTGTAATAGTATGCTAAATTATACCTATATGTTAACCTTCTTTGTTTCCTTGCTGCAAAGAAGGATATCTAATTATAAATAAACATGAGAAAGCTTCAGACCAATACTAGTGCTAGAATGAAGAATCAGTTTATTTTGCCGGGAACTCGGTATACTTGAATTCTTCTTTATATCTACTGAACTTTTAAATTAAATACAAATGTAGGGACATCTGTGCATTTTGGGGACTGTTTTAAATGTGTGAGATTTATATAGGAAGAATTCCAATACAAAATTAACAATACATAGAATTTATGCAGAGGATGGTTGGCAGGCCATCTTTGAAGAACTATTTCTATTTGCACCAAAATCCCCTAATGCTAGCAGAGTGAATCAGGTAGAAAGCTATATACAAAACATATGCATGCCATAGCAATATACTTTATAATTTATCACCATTTTTTATATATAAAGGATTTACTGTCTTTTTTTGAAATACATTCATGTATCCATGAATGGATTGCATGCCACTATCTTTGTTCATTAGAAACATCTTTGTTCATCTGTTCTTCAGAAATGGATTTTTTTTCCAATTGGTGTGCTGTTTTTTACCATGTGATTTGAACATACACGAGTATTATAATATTTAAAATAGAAGTAGTACATCTATCTTGTAAAAATCACAATTTCACCCACAAATCCTCTACTGTTTCCGTGATGTACCCTGAAAATCCCAACACAACCTACAACATGGTATCATCCATCATAGTCATCACTAGAGCTGATCATGCCTCAGGCCACCTTTACCACTGAAACCTTCATGTCCCAGTGAGGGATAGAAAGATGACAACTAACCTGAATCTTTCTCATTAAGAAAGATATTTCTTGATCTTTGTTTTTACTTTATTAATATTTCCTCTATGTCCCTCCATGCAGTTCCTGGTTTCATACAGTAGTGCAAGAGAAAGTCTTTTTTAAAGGCATGGATGTTGCAGTCTTTTCTTTCACAGTAATGTGAGTCAGGAATTGCACTGTCTGCTTCAATCCTGCTGCCCCTGGCACAAACTACTATGGGAACATAGAGAATAACATACATGTGTTATTCTCTAGTTAGGAGTTAGGAAATTTGCTTACGCTTGTATCTTAAAATGCCGTCTGTTATCTACTGTTCTGAATCTAGACTCTGATGCCGAAATATTACGTGGAAACATGTAGACAAAGACCTAAAACATAGGGTCCAAGAACCCACACGGAGATGCTTATTCCTTGTTGTATGCAATAGGGAGGCCTATTCTTTCCTTTCAGGCCATTTGGAACTGGCCAGGGTCTAATCTTACTATTTTGCTTCTTACTTATTTACTACCCAAGACTTGCTAAGTAATTTTACTTGCTCCTTTAGGCTACTATTAGATTACTTGTCCAATCTTACTATTAGGCAAGACCTGAAATGATAAATATAGCACGTCTTATCCAAGGGAACCAAAAGCGTATCACAAAGAAATGCTGCAGTTGCTTTTAAGCATTTACCCGAGACATTATTTGTCTATAATATGTTGTTTAAGCAGCTCTGAAGAGAATTGTTTCTGGCATGAAAAACAGGGTGTCACATCAGAAACAAATATTTGACATTTTCTTGTTTCCATCCTGCCAGTATAGTTTTATAAACATCCATGAAATTTTGCACACAGCGAGGATAGAAAGAAATGCTAATGATAGAGTATTCACAGAACAGGAGTCACATACTAGAATTTATACTATAGTAGAAATTGGATACTTTTGCTCATGACAATTGATATTAAAAAATAAATTTTAGATTAGTATTGAAAATGATAAAATTATCCTTTGTCAATATATATAGCAATACAATGATGTATTTAGTATTAATACTTTGGTCTTTTTATGTTGCCAAGTATTTTAAAAATATGTATATGACATAATTTTCAAAATTTAATTAGGTAGTGACAATTTACTGGAATTCTGTTGCCATTAATAAAACTGTATTTTTGCATGTACATTCAGTGTAGAAAATTAGTGCTCTTCTTATTTTATCCTGGAATCTAATTAATTACTGTATCATGTTTCATGGATGTGCCAACATAAAATTATGAAGACAGTAGAAATAGAGTGCAATCTGCTACTATTTTTGATAAAATCTATCTTTTCTTTAATGCCATAAAAAGATAGAACCACTTTGAATGTCCTGTATTTCACATCTAATATCAGGCCTAAGTAATTTAGATTTCTCCCAAAAGATAAAATCCAGAATACTAGGTTAAAAATTTTCAGCTACTATGAAAGCATATTTCAAAGAAATAGTTCAATAGTTTTGAGTAAATTCAGATGTGGCATGGTAAGAAATTCAAGACGGAGATTTCTAGGTTAGTCCATTATGGTACCTGGATAAAAATTTTAGGCAGTTTGGCTTTGATATTTTTTGATTGGCAAAATTCTTAGCAATATTTTTATTAGCAAAATTTCAAGCAGAAAATTCAGTACTTACTTGTATTACTACTACTGTGACTAATATTTCTAGAAATTATTATGAATCATAGCCTTACGGTCAAGGGTTAGTGGGAATCAGGGTGTTTATGGCCATGTAGGAGGGTGTGAATTGAATGTTACTTTCTATTCAGTTTGGATTTTGTCCTTTACGCTATTATTTTAGAGCCATCTTCCTAAAGAAATGGCATTAATGGTTTCTGAATGGATTCATTGCCCTGTTCATTTGGGAAGTTACTGTAATGTGGTATATTTACAGTGAAGGCAACATAGTGGTTTGTATTGATGATCATTTTTCCTATTTTTTTCTGGTTAATGAGCTAAAAGAAGTGATACCCCCTTTTATTGAAAACTTTCTCATATTTTAAATTATTGCAAAATTAACTTTCTGTCTCAAGCTATGCCAAAATTTGATCTTGGATATAGCATTCCACAGATTCATTTACAAAAAATATATGAGTTCAAGTCTGACTGTGGAAGATATCTGGGAAACGAAACAAGCTGCATGGTGAAGTTTTGTAGCATATAGGGACACATTCAGAAGGAAGAGGTGGCGGAGGAACGCTGACATCTGCTAGTGAGCTGAATCACTCAATTTTTTGAGCTTGAATCAATGCCAAACAAGCTGGTGAAGAACCTCTTACCTGTTTTTGAGTGGTCTGCATGGGTATGCATGATCATCGTACTCTTAGGAAAATGCTGCTTGCGAAGTGATGAGACATGTATTTACCGCCCAATACCTTCAGCTTTAAAGTCTTCCGCAAAGGTCATCTTTGTATTACTTTTGCAGTTCTTTGAATATCCATTTATTTATACTAGCATAAACTTGTTTTTATGTTTTTCTAATTGTTGCATATATTTTGGTATAAATGGATATAAAATTACCTCTTGAGACAGTTAAAATGTTTTTTGCCAAAGTAAGCAACTTTCCCACTATCGTATGGCAGAACATGAGAATGTATTTCTCATTACAGAATCTTGATAGACCAATCTGAGCAAAACAAGCATTGTATTAAATCCAACAGACTGAGCAATGATATAAATTATTCCCCTTCCATTTTCCCATCTGTTCTGTAAAATAACAAAGATGCAAAAATTTGCAAAAGTTTTTGTGGAAACTCCAGTGGCGTTTTCTATTTCCGAGTCTTTTTTATTTTTTCCTTGAAGATGGAGATACTATTGTATGTTCTCTTTAATATTAAATCACTAGAATCAATTATTTTTTGTCCATATTGATGAAATAGCATTTATAATATTTTAAATATTTCAAATAGAATCTTTCTGCTTAAAACAGGCATCAAAGTAAATTTCAAAGAAAAGAACCAGTTCAGTTAGTTAGCTTGATACATCCTATATAGTTGGCTGAATTAGAAACTAAGAGGAAAATTAGGAAAGTCGCTAATTTTAAAATGCTTTAAAGGTATTATTTTGTTTTAACATTGTAGGTGGCATCTGCAGCCTGAAGCATTTAAAATTTGTCAGTTTGCAAGCATTTTTCTCATCTGTTTTCACTCCCGTCTATCTTTTCCACCACCTTACCTGCTATTTATATCAACATCTGTTTCATCTTTTTGCAAAGTGCTTTTTACACATATGGCAATGTAGAAATAATAATAATAATGAACTGTTTCAGCTATGATGTCTCTTATGGGGAGGGAAATGTACTGAAGGATCAGGAACAAATGTAGCAGAAAGAGGCTTTTGAGTGGGACTGTAGCTGTTGAAAAATACTAGTGTAAAAGACCCCATGATACATAGCATCTTTATTAGTTTAATGATTATTTGCAATACATAGGGAAGGAGAAAGTGTTCTGGTGGTGTCATCTACTGTTTTTAAGCTACTAAGACATAATTCTAACCTGAGGGAAGTTATACTAAGAGGGAAGTAAATAAAAACCTTCATAAAATACATCGTGGTGTGATACACTTTAATGGATGATATTTTAGTCATGGCAGCACTTTCAGGGATCAAGAAGCAAGCAGACAGTGGACTGTGTATATAGAGAATAAAAATGTGAAATCATATGGAAAGTTCAATAAAATGGTGGCATATTTGAAGTTAGACATGGATTTACCTGTGAATGAGGGATCAAATTAAGAGAAAAAGTAATCATAATGAATATTAGTATATGTAGTTGTGACCAGTCCTCACAAAAGTATAATTCATTTCAGACAGTAATGAGAAAAGTGTAATTGATCCTATTTTATTGTACTGCTTGCTATTTCTAACTTGTTTCAGTTAGGAAAACTGCAATGAAGATGATAGAAAGTAAGCCCCAGTGATCTTATTGCAATGGATCTTATTGCAATGTAAATACAGCAGGTTGTATTGGGATTCAGGTGGTTTTAGGACTTGGAGGGAGAGGTCTGTGACAGCTGCCGTCTCCCTGAGTCCTCTGCAAAAGTAGAGAGGCCAAAACAGCCTGGAGCAGGCAGCAGGGAGCAGCCCTTCCCTCACCTTGGGGCAACACAACTGGCCTGAGCACTTTTCTCTTTTTCACTACTTGATTTATATAAAGGATATTTTCTCAATGGTTAGGGAATTATTTTTTCATATGAACATATATTTGACTTTATTTACATCAGGACAGTGACAGTTTGAAGAGTGTTGATGTAACAGTGACTTGAAAAACAGGTTGATAATTTTATGCCATTTCCTTAATCAAGTTTCTATTAAGCTCCAGATCCAATTGAAACTATCTCTTTCCTTACTTGAAGGCCTGCTGTCAAAAAAGTATAGGTCGGATGTGCTTTGTTGATGCTTACGCTTACCAGGATGTGAGACTATTCAGTATTCTTGTAGCGCCTTTCTAATACTGAAAGACTGACAGCCTGTTACAACACACATCATAATAGTGCCTGCTATGAAGTTTTTGAATATTTAATGAAAAGAGAATATTCCTTAAACTTTCTACTTGGAAATAGTGGAGGTAACAGAAACACTTGCTATTTATAAGGGCCAAAATTTGGCAGTAGAAAACCTATTTCTTTTTTTTATACAGCCTATCTGCCATTTTTATTTTCTGAAAAGAATGCATATTGTAAATTAAGATATCACATTCAGGTTCAGAAATCTGAGCAATTTCTGTCTTTCATACTGGCCTCCTTGTGTAGTTCTCTGATTAATACATAAATGCATATATTCAGACTCATATAGATTCTTTTTGCATAGGCTTTGTAAGAAGATTCCAGAGCAACCCAGCTGAATTCTGGTTATGAATCCTTTTCCTCATTTTGATATTAGAGTTTAAATATGGAAAAATAAATGAGCCTTGCCATTAGCTATGAAGTGTTATACTATGTTATGTTACAGTACTAGACAGTGTAGTGTGCCTGCTCACAAACACACATGCATGTGTATGCCAAGGATTAGGAAATTTTTGAACTCAACCTTGTTCAAGGTAGAAAACAACTTATTTGGCTAAGTAAGCTTCTTTTTTGTATCACCTAATCATCTCTTTCCTTGTGCCTTCTCTTTGAATCTTTAGGAGAAAAAGAATATTTTCTTTTAGTGGAAGAAAATTCACTATCCTTTCTGTATCCTTTTCTGTAGAAAAAGGATATTTCAATACTCTTAATAAGTCATTTTGTTTTATAAGTATTGTCATGTGGCAGAGGGTCATATCCATTGGAGTTGCCTAACTTCTACATTCCTATGTAGAACTTCTTCGTTCTATGAAGAATTTCTACATTCCTATGCGTGTAGCTCCCATTATAACCAAATTTAAAATGTGTCGCTAATCGCTAATAATTTTGACAGTAAAAAAAAATTAACTGCAAAGAGCATGGGAAAATAAAGCATTTTTTTTCTATGGTTTCAGAGTTTTATACTAAGGAAGTTTTGTTCATAACTGTAAATGAGCATGACAGTTTAATTTCCCCGTTTAACTTTGTCTTGCTAACAATTAGTCTTATTTTAGGATGTAGAATGTTAATTTGAAAAAAATATTATAAGCATTTGGAAGAATTAGAAACAAAGCCACATGAAAATCTACTCCTGGTTCCCTTAGTCCTATCTTAGCAGTCACCAGAGCTTTTCCACTGTGCAAAGCCAGTTGAAGGACCTTCCTCTTGTAAGCTGCAGAATGCTGTTGTCTAGCCTCTTGCATGTATTGCAACATTTTAAATGTAGACCATCTGAATTTGTGTGAAAGAAGCTAATCATAGACATATTTCCAAACAACTGTGAATTGTTAAGTATTCAAAAAAGAAGTGGTTTTGATGCTGCCTGGTGACTTTTTCTTTTTTTTTTTTTTTTTAACTTTATGCCACTATAAAATGAAATGCTTTTGATTCTGCTTAACAGACATAATTTATAGCCCAAAGAGCACATTTCAACATGGTTTCCTCTCAGTATCCAATCTCCAGGAAAAAAATAAAAATCATCTGAAAAAGAGAACAAAAAAGAGAAAAGCCAGAAACAACTGAACTTAAGCACTGCTGAGAAAGAAAAGCCATATGGTCCAGTGGTTAGAGACAAATTCAAAGGCAAAAGGATCTTTATTTTGAACTTCTAATCTGGACAGTCTGTTTGTTATGCGATTTTTCGGCAAGTCCCTCAACCTCTTTCAGCCTCAGTCAACTTTGCTAGCGTAATGGATAAAACAGCAGGACATCACTATGAACCACGTTACCATATACCATCTTATTAACAAGAGAGCTGAGCTTCTCTTGTTAAATGAATATCAAAAAATATTTAAAAAGTTTATACTTTAAAAAAAAAGGTCAAATCAATACAATAAAATGCAGATTCGACAGATTTGGGAGCAAAAATTGTATAGAAGAGAGAAAACTGTAAGAGTAAAAGAAAACAAAACAAGAAGGGTGAGGAAACAATTGAATGAGTAGAGAATAAAATAGAAACCATCCTCCAGAACAAAGAGCAATGTCTTCTTTCAGTCATGTCAATATGAATGCAGTATAATTTCAGTAACTGATTTGAATGGAATAGGTTTACACTACTGCATTGTTTTTGTGGGACAAATGGTTCTATCATGTTGCACTTTCCTAAATGAGGAGAGTATTTCTACTGTCTGGTCTATTTAAGTGCTTAAATTGTGTTAGCTTTATTTTATATTTGCTGCCAAGCAAAGTGTTATCTGGTGAAGAGTAGTTTGCTTTCTTCCAGTTCACTGACTTTCACTATGCAATATGTGGGAAAAATTCATAAGGAGATCAATATTTAAGATAAAACCATGGACTAATCCCACCTGCAAACTTCAGGGGCCTCCCAGTTCCTCTCAGAATTTCCTAATGTGTCCAGGAAATAATGAATATTTTCTCACATATTCATTAGGAAAGAATTCATAGCATGTCTGAGCTTACTGTAAAAAGCTCTGTGAAATTTTCCTGGAAACCTCTGTACTCAAGATTGTTGTAATACAGTTGTATTAATATAATACTTGCATGTGGTTTCATAGGGTGGCTTAAAGGGTGGTAAGTTTGTTTTTCCCAACTTTATAACTTTCTCTGCTTGTAGACCTATTTGTATGAGTGTGTGCATTATATAAAAATGTTTTTGGAATATTTTAATGGATTTTATTCAGAGACTGCATAGATGACTAGTGATGAATGTAGTAGAAGTTCAGAGTCACTGTGCTGAAGCATTATATTTTCTTGGGGAATGGAACTCAGGATTTCTTAGTCATAACATTTCTTTGCTTTCGTCAGACACCTCTCAAATCCACTTCTTTCTACTCCTGTATGTGAAATGTTAACCTATCATTATCGTCAGCCACTCTGTTAGCCTACATGTCTGGCAATTCTAAAGGTTTCAACTCTTCTAATGACTCTTAAAAAAAAAAAAAAAAAAAAAAAGGTAGTAAATTGCATGTAAAGGAGTCAAAAGACAGAACTAAGACTGCAATTTGAAGCACCCAGAAGTTAAGGGGTGACAAATTAGATTGCATGACTAAATTTCAATTAAGTCCTGTATCTTTTATAAAAGGTTGTCTACTATTTTTCCACCAAATCTTACTTCTTCAATGCCTAAGATGGATCTGTTGTGTGAAAGAAGTAGGACTCTGTAATGGAGGATACAGTTGTTTGTAGGACCTTTGTTTCACCTGTGCACAACTTGAAAAGTATATAATTAATGAGTCTGTTTTTCTTGTCAAAGGCATTTGATTCTGCTATGGAGACTTAAGAGTTTAAGATAGACTTTAATACATACTAGTAACGAGATGTTTACAAATCAGATAAAACAGACTTCTAACAGTGTTTTTTTTTTTTTGACTAACCTTTGAAACTGACTGTCAAAAAAGCTGAAGGCTGATACTTTGAAAAAATCAGGTCATAGCATTTGAAATTATTTAATAGTTTTACAAGGATCTTTGCTGCTCATCTGTAAAAGGAGATTGTTGCCTCTCTCCCCTTCTATCATGAAAAAAAAAAACACACAGTGGTGGGTTTTTTTTGTCCTGTCATCTATCAGAATGGCATACAATATTAGTATCTCATCAATTAACTTATTAAACCATCCTGTTCATCTGAGAATGAAGCGGCTGTAATGCGTGGGCCAGGAGGGGGAATACAAAAAGAAGCCGTGTTGGCAAAGAGGAGTAGTGGCATTTAAGGGAAGTAGCACTGCCAACAGTTAGTGAAAGAAACTAATGGTATTATTTTATTTTCTTTTAGGAGAAAAAAAAAAATCTATTGGTTTGTCCCAATTTAATGGTGTTGAGCACATTTCTATTTGCAGGACAGAATAGAAATGTATTTGGATCAGGTTCAAATGAGAAATAGGGCAACCCTTTCTGTTAGTTGATGTGGATTGTCTATGAAATATTGTATTTTTTGTGAGATTGCCTTGTTAATTTCATGTTTTATGAGGAACAGTCACAAGAGAAACACACAGGAAAAGTCCACTCATGGGTATGATAAAGCTTGTGGGAAAATTAATCACCTAGGTTGTCTAGAGAATGCAGTCTTGACTCCTATATGTGAGTGTTTTTAAGGATTCAAAGAGCAGAAGGTATTGGCTGGCAGTCACCTAAGACAAGTAAAGGTGTTTATAATGTTGCAAGGTTAGGGAGGTGCCTTCAAAAGCACAGGATTTAGAAGTGATAAAAGGTACAGAAAATAGTGGAGATAGTAATAAAGCTGCATCCTTCCAGAGGCAATATCTTTTTTTATGTTGTCTGATTGCAAATTAAGGTGAAAAAAATTAACCCCAGGCATAAAAGCATATTCAGTCCCTACATCACTGGTTTTCAGAACAAAAACCTTAGTCTTTGATTTTAGATTTGATTTTTTCCCTGCTGGTTGCCATACAAAGAGATATAGCTCAATAAAATGAAAGATCCAGTGCACTGCGGTTCATATCATTGGCCTGAAGGAATTCTTAGTCAGGTTAATGGATTTGATGGTTTTCCCTTCATTGATTTTTAAGATGATTATATTTTATTTATAGGTGAGAAAATAATAGTTAATCTTAGATTTATTGAAAACTTATTACAAGACTGCACGAATTGATAATGATAACAATACATTTAGGGAAGCCAAACTAGTCCTGTCCTTAATCCCTTAAGTGCTGATGTGATGCAAACCTATTGGCTCGAATAGAAAGAGTTATATTTTTCCTGCTACTGTGAAAGATTTCATTACGTGCCGCATTGATACACATCAGGTGTTTCTTTTGTGAAAACAGAATGTGAAATATCCAAGAGCTGAAAGCTCATGGATAGCAGCATGTTGTCCTCTGGAGGCTATAAGATCTGATTTCTAAGTCAGCCAAGTCATTTGTCAGATAAAAAGCCTACTGGTCAGCCATAATTGTGTCCAGAGGTTTGAATCTTAAACCGTAACACATGGGTTGCAAATTTACAGTGGAATTTGGAGAGCAGCATGAACAGCAGCTCATTGTAGCTCAGAATACAGTGCCTTAAGACTGTTATAATTTGTTTTCACTTTCTAAATGAGTTCAGGGACCCTTTTTATTTTTTGCAAGCCGATAGATGATAACAAGAGGCGTAACATAATTTTACAGTATTGGGCTATAACATGGCATTAGTCTCTCAGTAGCACTGGATTTCAGTATTCAGCTCATCTTACAATAGTGCATTGAATTGGGTGGCTAAAGATGGAGAGGTGCTGAATCAAAGTTATGCCTCAGGCAACCAAAAGCCCTTGTTACACAATCCTAATGTGTGGTGAAAGTTCTAGAGTGGCATTATATTCTGACAAAAAAAAAATCACTTCTCAGCACTTTCATTAGTCATAATGATCCAGATCCAGTACATTTCTGTGGGGTAAACCAGCAGAAAGACCAGTTTGGGAATGTGCAGCAGATTCTGTGGAAAACAAGTGAGAAAAAAGGAGAGAGATCAGAACATAGCAATTACTGTTAAATTTTTCATGCTTATAATGCATTATCTCAAACTGGCACTGCTGTTAATGGCTGTATAAGGCCTCTGACTGGACACCTACATTAATTTTAGAGCTCCTCTATTGTTTTGCTTGAAGCAAAATTTGACATCAACACGATGTTTCACCTTAGATTGAACTTCGTGGAGAAAAAACATGAAAGTAAATTAAAATCCCTGCTCGCTTCCCACTACTTTTGCAATAACATCTTTTTATTTTACACCAAAAGCTGTCTAAAATCTTTGGAAGAGATTTCCAAAAGGAAAAGCCTCTTTTTTTTTTTTTTTTCTTTAACTTCCTCTCCTTGACTCCAAGATGCACCCAAGGCAATATATTAGAAAGCAAAGTAACTTACAAAAATAATGAGATGCAGTTTTTCTCCATTTTGTTTCCATGCTGATGAGTTTTATAAAATGTGTTTTATAAAATAAAAAAGGAGGCATAAAATGCAGAACTGTGGGGTCAGAGCCCTTTGGAGGTGTAGCCCGTACAAGGCTAAGTGTACAGAAAGGGAGGAATACTGATGCAAGAGGGGGAGCTGCGTGTACTGATTCTGTAACTACCACATGTGTATGCCGTGTTTTCCTGTTGGGAAAATACAGCTGTCAAAATAGATTCACAGGTAGTGTGTGAATTGGGGACTGTGGGACAGGAAAAAAGGGCAGAGGTTGAACAAAACCAGCAGAAGTTTGGCCTCCAGATTTGGCTAAAATAAGAGGGATCTGAACCGTTGCCCAGAATGCAAACCAAAAGAGAATTGAACTTGTCAGAAGGTTCAAAAAATATTTCCTATTTTCATGCACCTCTGCACTTCCTGGTTCTACTTGGTTCTCTGAGTCAAAGGGCCAAGGTAAAATTAAAAAGGCTGACCTTGCACTGTGCCACTGACATAGGCTCATGTGAAAACAAGCACCACAAGCAATTTCACATGAAGGCTGCTTTCATAAAATTGCTAGATAAATATTGCAGACAATTCAATATTAGTTTTCATAGGACCTGGAAAATTCATCAGAACTAAATGTATTTGGTTTTCTCCTTTATTCAGGCATAAAACAACTCATTTTCTTCAAACAACTATAATTTTATAACAACTTGAATAACTATAAGTGCGAGCGGCTTTTAAATCAGTGTGGATTTCATGGACTGAAATTACCTGAGCCTCCCTTTTCTTTTCCTTCCTTCTCCTCTTTTCTCTTAGAGGTATTACATGAAAGCGAAGAATTGTGGCATTTGTACACGTAGTGCAAACAAAAGCCTTGGCATTCCTTGGAATGCATGAACTGGAGCATCTGTGCAAGTCTCTGCTGGATGGTGCCCAAAGGGTGCATCTATAAAGAACCACAAGTATCAAATACTGAAATTACTTGCACATGTGCTACTTAGGTCATTATCCATATCAATTCAATGCAAAAGTTATTTGGGTTATTGTGTATCTGTTTATAGACATTGCGTAACATTTGAAAGAACTCCCTGTGAACTATTGTTAATTGGCTGTTGCTTATACGTTGTTTCAGAGGAGAATGATGAAAAGAAAATGTAGGGAAAATATTAAGTAATAAAATAACTCCTGATGTAATACTATGAAACACTCATCTAACTGTAAGGATCAGAAGAAAAGGTGATCTACAGTGGGGGGTGAGAAGGTTTCCTTTCACAATTCCAAGTCCTTGGAATTACATACTTGTGTCTTAAAACTTTTCTAATAAATAATATTTACTATCTGCTTTGTGAATGTGAGGCATTTATTTTTGCTTTCTCAGCAAGAAAAGAAAATCAATTTGATCCACTATATCTTCATATTTTTTTTTTGCCCTTTTAATATCTTACTAAGTTAGAAACATTTCTAGAGTTGTACACTTTACCTCTGGTAGTGAATAAGATCTCAAAACACTGTTGAAAATCTCAGGATTAACATTTTACAGTGTAGTTTCTAGATGGGGAACCTGAGGCAAAACCACACAGTTTCTAGGATCTTTAGAATGACAATTTTTAAAAATGAAAATACAACAACAATAAATTAGGAAAAATAGAAAATTATTTAGAAAAATAATTTAGAAATTAGCTATAATTTCTCTTTTGGGGAGTCATTAAGTAGGTTTACAGTGTTGCTGAGGACCCAATTTATCCCAAATTAGAAAACAAACAAACAAACAAAAACCCCCTGACATTTGTAGAAATCTTTGTAAATACGTCCAAAGGAATTTCATAAGAAGAGTCTTCATTTTCTTAATCCAAGTAAGCTATCAATTTTCTCCATTCATAAATTTCAATAAAAAATCAGTATTATAAAATGCATCATAGCAATCTGCAGTTTGCTCAAGCTAAGTAACTGTGAGGAAGCAAATGGAAAGCAAAAAAGGAAAATAATATACAGTAATAACTCACAGAGAAAATTAAGGATGTAACAAATATAGTAAATTTCCATAGGCAAAAAAACAATGAACTTCCTATTTTACTCCATATGCATTACATTAAAAATAGCAAGTCTTTATTAAAAATAGTACATTTTTTCTTGGGAAAATCCTCTGAGATTTTCTTTCTTTCTTAAAGGGCAAAGATGGAAGAGAAGCCGATCTACAGGATTAGTATTATGTTTGAAAAAAAAAGATCATCTACTATGACACAGAACAACAACAAACTATAATTTTGCATATAAAGATTTAACAAATTAGAGAACAGCAGGAGATTGAATTATAAGCAAGTAGTTTCCTAAATGCAGTAGTTTCCTAAATTCCTATATGCAGATTTTTGAAGAAAGTGACAAATTTTTATACCCAGCTCTGGAAAGCTCAGTATAAAATTCTATTTCTATAAATTTCTACCTTATGCACGGGATGTTCTTAATGAAATACACAGAAAGGAATTCATCACTTACAGAGAAAATATGCTTCAAGATTAGACAAATAAAATGACATATTGCACTGGAAAATACCTGCTTACATACTCATGATTTTGCACGGACTGAACCAAAAAAATTCTTAGCAGCATTTTATTTCTGCTGTGTAAATATTCAGCTATATTTGCCCTGTTTTCATAGTCTTGGAATGTATGCCTTGTTCCTATCTTTTGCACTCTTCTGTTGAGCTATGGTAATAATAATAACAGTAATAATAATAATAGCAGTTATAATAAAGCCTAAAACTCTATTCACTCTTTTGCTACAAGTTATTTAAGCAGTTGCTGATAGTGGTGTTTACTGCATCTTCTATCATTGTGACTCCTCCACTTGCGTCCCTTTGCTTTCAGTGTTTTCCTCTCCTCAGCAGGTATGCAATCATTTATCAAAGATGCCAATTTTGCTAACACTAGCTCCTTTTTTACACACTCTTTTCTTTATCAGTATGAATATAGTATTTTTCTAAATTTGCTGTTAAATATGAAACTAACACCCATTGAAACAGACATGAAATCTCGATGCCGTAAGGTATTCCTGACTGTTTTATTGATCTACATAGTTTTCTTGCCAGTATTTTGTATTTTATTCTACCAGAGAAAGGTGATGCAGAGGAACGGTTTATGTGCCTTTCATTTGCCCTTATTTTGGATAGCTGGGAATATGGTTTGTTATGCTGGATGCGCAATCCAATTGTGCCAGCTTGTCAGCATTGCTGAATGTGCATAGGGAATGTACAGGGAAAAGAGAGCAGATGACAGAGGGAGCAGCAAGTGTTCATCACACAGACGATGGCTTCCTGAGCGGAGCACTAGGGATAACGGGAAACAATGGAAAGAACACCCTCTTAATGCCAAACCTGACTTGTCAGGTAGTAAAAATAAAATTTTTGATTGTTGCACTTTATTTCAAAATTGTTTTTCTGATAGCGTCTCAGCAAACCCTTGCGAAGAAATGCTCTATGGTAGTAACTTTGTTATGCAGGTTCTTCTTGCTGGCTCTTAAAATTTGAACATTTATATTACTTTACATGTTCTAGTAAAACATAGTTTAAATGCTATGTGGTCTTATCTGTTACAGGGTATGTACTAAAGCCTAACTAAAGCATTGCCCTTAGGATACGGGCATATCCACTTTGCTACCTTTTCTTCCCCCTTGGGAAAGCACATCCAAATGCGTACCAAGGAGGCAGCAAAAATAGTTATTGCTTGCAATTACAGATATATGTATCATCATTCTTAAACTAAAGAAATGTGTATGTGTTCAGGGATAAACTGTTTAAACAGATTCCCCTCTAACTTTATGCTACATTACCCCTTTCGCTTGTGCACATTGCACAATTTCATGTACAAGTAATGTTTTAAAGTGTGAGCCTCTGCTCTCATTTCATAATATTATTAGAAACATGATGATATATTTTTTTAAAAAATATATAGTTTAAATTTTTTTTTATTATTAGATAGGAGGGATTTTCTATTTCACACACATATAACATCTACATTTCATTCTCTGCTTCTGACAGTATTGTAGCCTAAGGAACAGTTGGAATTTCCTTTTAGTCATAAGTTCTTTTCAGAAAAATTCTTACACAGATATTTTTACAAGAGAAAGAGATTAATTAAATGATACCAATTGTAAAGGCCTTTGTTGCCTTTGGTTTGTCAGGTTAAAAGTGAATAATGTTGATGGATAGAGATTGAGGTTGTATTAAATCACAGTCCTTTCTTAATCCTTTCCTCTCTCTTTGAAATACAATATAAACAGCACATTCCATACAGCTCTTCAATCAGACAGGTGTTCATAATCTTCTCTTGACAATGCAAGGGTCAGCGAATATGATGTATTATAAAAGAATGCTGAATCAACAACAAAACAAAAAAACCCCAACCCAGCAACCAAAACCATAATGCTGGGTTAACATATAGTTTCTGATGCCAAAATATTTGAGGTTTGCATTATCTTTCTTCATCTTATTTGGCACAAACTCTTCTTCCTGTCTTTCTCTTAATAAGATGTGAATGGAACATTTTCATTACATGTAGTTTAGTCTGTAGCACAAATGCTGTTTAGTCTTTTCTCACAAGCTGCTTACAAAGCCCAAGCCCGCAAGAACTACTGGAGAGAGTCCAGCTGAAGGTGAGGTCTGCAGCTATCAGTGATTTAAGACAAGGAAAGGAGGAAGAGACAGGATACACCACTGTCCCTTGGCTTCGTTGCAGCTCAGTTTTTATCCAGCATATCTGATGTGTGGATTAGTGGGAGAGTGGAAGATAAGCAGCATGGAATGGAATGGCTGGGCATCAGAGTGAGCCGCTGTATAAAAAGTTAAATGTCGTGGAATTTGGATGAAATCCCCCCAAAACTGAGAAAAACAAGAACCTTTAGAACCTCCCCTGTCCCGACAAAGCAGCTCCTCTTCGGCTCAGTGCAGTAGTATTATAAAATTATTTGCTATGCATTTGGTAACTTTTAAGTTAGTGGTCTTCGTATGTGAAAATATGTTACTTGATAGAGGAAGTAGCAGAGAAAGTAGCATGACAATAATCAATAACTAAGAACAAATTGATGGAGCTGTAGAAAAGTTGGAATCACCAAGTTTCATGGAAAAGGCGTCATCTATAGCTGGGCAGAGCCCCATTCACAGAATAAACTAGGCATTACTGAAGTCTTTCAGTTTCTGAGAATACTCTGAAATTTCTCCTTTGTCATTTTGTTAAATAGACCTTTTCTTAATAATTACCTGAATGCAGTTCTCGCGCTGATTTAGAAGAGTATGTTGTATGTTCAATGTATACGTTCAATGCAAATGCTCCAGAAGGTCAGAATGTAGTTTTGATGCTTGTTTGGAAAAACATGTTGGACCAAAGAGTTGTAGTAAAGGAATGTGGTATTTTTACATCAGCTGTGGACCTTGAACTAGACTTTTTTTCTTTTTTTCAATGGAAACTGAATAGCAGCTTGAACTGAACAGCATGTTTGAGTTAGTTACATAGGATGTCTTTCTTACTCCCTTCTCTGGAAGTTAACAGCTTTGTGACAGAGATATTAATAAGCTATCTATCTTGATGAGATCTAATTACAGCAGTGCCTTCTTATGCTGAGCTAATTCAAAATGTTTTCCTTCCTACTCTAACCTCTTGTGTAGACTATACACTATATGTGTTGCAATTAAAGTATTTAAAAGTTAGTCTGAAAGCAGTTTTAAGTCCTTGTAGAATCAAAAATGCAGACCAGTAGTCAAATTTTTATTTCTTGATTCATAGCTTCACACATACTTAGGTGCTGCACTCAGCATTCCTAAGTACAACAGAAGGTAGTTCAGAATATGGTGTTTCAAAGTTACTGTGAAATCAGTTTGAAGTCCTTGCAGTTTCAAGAAATGTAGACAAATAGTCAGATCTTTATTTCTTGATTCATAGCTTCATACATACTTGGTGCTGCCCTCAGCATTCCTAAGTACAGCAGAGTGTAGCTCAAAATATTGGGTTTGTAATTTCTGGAGTTTTTTACTTCGAATTGTGACTTCTTTTGACTTTTTGAATGTTCATTTTATGAGGAAGAGGGCAGCTAGTGCCTTCTATGGAATTAATAGTGCCAGAGTTCTATGGGAGTGTGAAAAAAAATCAATATATTTAATTTAAAGCAGAGAGGTAATGCATACAGATCCAACAGATTTTCATCAAAAATCAAATAGTATTTTAACATCAGCATGTTCCCAAGATCTGAGCATTTGGGAACTCTCTATGGCCTTAAGATGATAAATGATTAAGTATTCCTGTTGGATCATTTCTAAATAAGTAATAACCGATAACCCTGTTATTAAATATGTAGGCTTCACAGATGCTGTCTTTTAATCAACCGATTATTGATCTGTGCATGACATCACACTAACAGATGATCTGTCTTCTAATGATCATATGTAGATAAGGAAATACAAGGAAAGACTTGTGGTCCACAACTTCTGGGAGTTATTTTCAGAAATATTCTATTTTTCTTGTACAATTTTGCATCAGATTTTTACCTAATAGAATTTACCTAATAGAATTTACCTAATGCCTGCCTTAGTTTGTATCTTCCTGCTCTGTTTTTATAGTTAGTGTACTAAAAAAGCAAAATCTTATTCAATGTTATCAATTATAACTGAATAAATAGACATATTTCAATAGCAGGTTCGACAAATTCAGTTTAGCACTTCTGGTTTACTAATATATCTCTGATTCAATATTCTGTCATTTTAGAAGTCCTTAGGAATGGTGTTTTAAAATATTGGTGATATAGCTTCACATACAGTATATCATTGTTGCTTGTTGGGCATTTTATGCAAGATGGATAAATTTCTTCTCAGTAGCGTTACACTCCTTTTGTTTATCCTCCTCTAAATTCAGCTCACCTTCTCTAAAAAAGCAGATTTTAGTCCTGTCTTTCTAATGCAAAAAAGAAGGGAACTGAGCAAAACTTTAAATCTAAAACTCTCAGTTCAGTGATGTTTGAAGCTCAGAAAGTAACTGAATGATCAAATGATAACCTATCAAATATGTAATTTATTCAATATTTACAACTTTTAGAGAAAGTTGACACAAAAGCATGATTTTTGGAGAGAAAAGGTACATTTTTAGGAAACTATTTAACAAATATTAAACAAATATTATTAAAGGCCTTATGTTATAGTGGATCTGTTTCATTGTTATTGTTCGTAACTGGTTTGACACTTATTGAGTTGTTGATGTTAATATAACATTAGGAAAAATTCCCCTCCTGAGAGTAAATCTAGCTAAGCAAAGTGATATTTAATGTTTTCTATGATATTTATTTAACTAAAATGGCTGATTAGAAGTTAAACAGAACAGAGGTTAATGATCTTTGTTATTGATATTATAAAAATTAAGAAAGAATAAAATAGGGTTAATGAGGTATCCCATTATTGTTATTGTGGGGATTAAACACATGCTGTTGTCCGCTGCACTGAAAAGATGGGCCCCAAGCTGTGAGTAATTAGCAAAATAATATTATTGTCTAACCTTATGCTGCAATTAATTACTCTGAGTACAGTATTTTTCAGTGTTTGTTCCGAGTGATTTAGGTAGGTCTCAAGATTTGTACGCAAAAATGGAGGAAAAAAACTTGTATCTGATTTTGTTCAACCTGTTATTTATTGCAGAAATGCAAAATGAAGTAGAAAAGTGGTAGGAGATAAGTTGACCGGTTTGTAGAATGCTCTGAATTGTTCCCCACACCTAAAGGAGGTCCTTGTGACTGCTCTGCCATTTTCTGTTTTCCTTTTTGTTTTGAATATTTACATTACAGCAAAATGCCCACTGGGATTAAAAAAAAAAATCAACTGGGGAGATGAAACTATCTATTTATTATTGGTTGTTTCTGTTATGATTGTGTATGTCAACCCAGAACAAGACCTTATTGTGCTAGGCTCTTTGCAAACACAGAATACCAGATGGTCCCAGCTCTAAAGAGCTTATAATCTGAATCAACAGGGTGAATGATGAGGCATAACATAAAACAGTAGTGTGAACAATGTGATGGCAGCAAATGTTACATTAGTTCCACAATTTCTTGCTGCAAACGAGGAGGGAGGGTTGTGTGTGTTTGCTGGCGGATTAGGGCTAACATGGCGACGGCAACCCTGTTAGCGCGTCGCGGCGCTGCGAAGGCCTCTGCGGGCGGCGCCGGGTCGTGCCTCCCCCTGCGCATGGCTGCCGCACCGCTGGCTGCGGCCTGAGGCACGCTTGGAAATGGAGGGGATGCGGCTGTGCTTCCCGTGATACGGCTGTGAAGGAAATCTGGGAAACTACTGCAGAGGAAAGAAAAGTCTGGACCAAGCCACTAACTGTATTTTTAGCCAGAGAAAGCTCTCCGCTTCGGCTGGTTCTCGTTCAGTTGTCTGGAGTCCCTCAATGGTTGGTTCCTGTAGTTTTACATTAATAATCGATGGTCAGACGGACAAGGCGTCACGTGAAAACCTGTACTTTGGAAGGAGTTTCCCACACGGTGGTGACTATCCTTGCATCAGAGAGAGAATGAAAAGATCCTACTCCTTATAGAAGCAATGTCAGACAGAGTGTGAGACTCTGCATGAAGCTTCATCCAACCTTTAGAATCTCAGAATTGTTGGACTTCCCCATTATGTAAGGAGCTTAAAACACGTCTTCATACTCCAGCTGTCGCTTCTTTTTGTTTGTCCTGAACGCTCTTATAGGACTGTATTTCAGTCAGTCCCTTTATTTAACTAATGCTGCTTCTTTGTACTTATGATTAAGTATTCTAATAATGTGTTTTAACTTAACAAGGAATGTAGAGATGCTGTCATTGTTTGCTGAGCAAAAAGTAGGTAAAATTCCAGAATATTTCATCCAAAATGTCTTACTGAATATTCAAAACATCAAAAGTCCAAAACCTCCCCAGACTTACAGAGATGTTAGGAGTATAGCTAAAAATATTAAGATAGATGTGAAGATGTCAGATGATAATTTTGAGATCTGTGATTTAAAAAAATCTAGATTTAGTTCACAGACAATCAATTGCTTTCTATTTTTATATGATTTTGTCTTGGGGAGGAGATGAGTTGTTTATTTTTGTGAATGTAGCTCATATTTCATCTACTTTGGGAATGAAACAAATTTTAACTTTAGCTGGTAAATCCCACAAGAGTCTCGCATGGTGCATGATGCCGCTCATTTCGTGTTTCTGCCTGATGAGCCATGCGTTCCTCTCTTCATACGTAAGATGTAATCCATGGAAGATCCGTGGAAGTCAACGTCTGCCTGTTAATGTCTGCAGCCTTTGTGTCAGCTCTACGAATAGAAGGGAGAGGAAGGGGAACACTAAAATGATTGCAGAGCTCTGTCAGAGACGGCAGACATTCTGCACCAGCAGCCATGGACATGCAGCCGTTTCAACATTGCCTGGTGTATAATCAGGTTTTCAAAAACTACACCAAACATTTTAACAGATAGTGCCTCCTTTGCACATTCACAGTATCCTTCAAGGTCACCTGAAGGGGGATTCAAACACATGAGGAACGTAGTCTGTAGCAATATACATATTGTATAATCGCTTAAGTAGTTCTCAGTAAGAAGAATTTGGACATTATCCATGTATAACAAGTCTGGGAAGAAACTACAGGTTGGTAAAAATAGCACTGTCTGTCTTTCCTCTGTTAAGTTTCCCCCAATCTTTTGTTGACAGATGATCAAGAAGAGCTTAAAAGAAAATATAGGGAATCACAAAGCATTGTTGCCTGCTCAGAAGTAATGTCATAACTCATAAGCCTCTAATAGAGCCATCAATTCTATCATAAAGCATAAGAAGAGAGTGGAATATAGACTTGCAGGTATTTTGTGCAGTTTCCCCTGACAGGTGAATAAGCCAGGACACAACTAAATTACGTGAACAAAAAATTTGAAGTGTTTGTGAAAAACACCACCCAGAGCTCTGCCTCGGCTTAAAGGGATGTGTGTGCTGAGTGAGTTACAGCATGAGTGGCACTGACCTTTCCTGTATGACAAAGGCAACTCCCAAAAAACAAGAAAATCAAAGAAAAGCGAAAGGTTTTCCACAGTTCTCTATCTGTATAGACTTGCCAAGAGTGCTTTTCTTTAGTCACTCATAAGGGAGGGGCCTACAAAACATACAGACTGTCCTCGTCCTCACTGCCAGTGACTGGGTAAAAGTATATGAATGTTCAATTTAAATTGAATTTGCTCAATTGAAAGAGATAACTCCAAATGATAAAATAGGCAGTTAGATAGGGACCTAAATGAAAAGAAATGATTTGAAATCAACCATGAATGATTCTTCTAGCTTTATATTGCATGCATGGTAAATTTATATTCAAATGTTAAAGGTATAGTAGGAATTGTTCCCACATATTTTTACTAATTTACCTTAATATTGAAAAAAGCTTGTGCAATATCTGGGACCTTAATATTTGTTTTCAAAAGATTATTTTTCTATTAACATTCTGGACTCTATTTTGTTTTTTTGTTTGTTTGTGTTTCTCAACATAAATCTGTATTACCGATCTCTTTTAGCTAACTTCCACAGTTTTCTTTTTTAACATAACACACTAAAACAGCAGAAATTTTGAAACTGCCTTAAATATGCTGCTGAAAGTAAGCTTTTTGAATACATGTTATCTAAGTATCTTCAAAAACTTTCACTGAAGGCATTTTGATGTAAAGAAGTCCTCAGCAAAAAAAAAAAAAAAAAAAGAGAAAAATGTGTAATGTTTATTTTTTATTTCTTTAAGTTTTTTTTTAAACAACACTGTTTCAAAATGTTGGTGATGTCCAACTTTATGCCATTTTCATTTTTCTGATGAGCCTCTTCTTATTTAAAGCTGAAATTGGAACAGAATTTGATATATTTCCTGCCCATAAAAATTCCTAATTTTTAAACATTGTATCTGGAAAAAAATAATTTCAAGAAGAAATGTAGTTCCACAGTGTTCTGAAAGCTGGGAAGATAAGTTTGTTTATCCCTTCCCTCTTACATTTTTTACTCCTCTTTGCCTCTCTACTGTCAAGGGGATTGGGGAATGAGTAGCACAGAAATCACATGCTTCTAGCATTTTGTCTCCTCTAATATTAGCGGAAATTAAATATGAAAAGAAGAAATTATGACCCCAAAAGTGGTAAATAGAAACTGGAGAAGAGGGAAATGTGCAGAAAAGCTGTCAGGATCAAAAAGAAAAATAATTTTAACTAGGATATGTGAAACAGGGTGAGACAGGTGATTTGTGGGAAATAGACAACCATTCAAAAGTTTTCAGAAATTGTAATACATCTAAATGCATGAATAATTTTTAAGCATATAGCTTAAAGTTGTTTTTTTCCACTAAGTGTACAGTATCTATTTATATGACCATAATTCCCCATTTCTGATACTCATATTTTTGTTGTATCTCTCACTTGGGATTGCTGCCAGGCAACTTAAGTTCTAGTTCCCTATGAATTCTGTCTCGATGGAACAAACCTGCCATGGAAGCTATTCAGGAAACACTGCTAATTTATCCTCTGTATCGCACATGAATTTCTATCACTTCTTTTCATTCATCAGGTTTTAGATCTTTCATAGTTTGCCAGCACTGGAAACCCTGGTTACTGGGACATCTATACAGCATTACATTATGAAGAAATAATAAGAAATTCTAGGAGGGTGTAAACCATAGATACATCTGCAATGTAAGCCAGCAGAGGAAATGTATATCCTTTGATTATTAGCTATTCCTTTAACTGTGAAATCATCTGCTTACAGAATGTCCTGGGTTCTTTTTCTGCTTTATTTTCTAGTGTAGGTTAATGACATGTCAAATACCAAATAAGTTAATAGGAGCTATTTCTACTTCCTTTGCATACTGTCTGCTGAATCATCCTGAAAAAGGGCACTTGTCAAAGAAATATGTAGTGAACATAAATAAAGGTACCACTGACTATTTCTGATTAGTGATTTTTGATCAATTGATCAATTGATCGATTGTTCAGGCTCAACAGGTGTTCTTTGACAATACTGTTCACTCTTTTTGAACTTCAAGAGGCAGCTTTCCAGCCAAATATTTGAATTTATTTGAACTTATTGCATAAAACATATTTTGTCAGCTTGCTTCCTCTCTCAGCTTGTATAGCATATATTTAGGTGTATGTTTTAAAAAAACACTTTACAAAATATTAGATCTTGTCTTGCCTCAGATAAGTTTGTTTTCCAGGTAATGATTCCTCCTCCAAATCAGGCTTGCAATAAATAGTACTATTGAGAAGCAACAAATTTTACTCTGTAAAAAAGCGAAGAGCCTTTATGGCAACTGTGAATGAACAGATCCAACCATTTATAGTGAAAGATGCATCCTTTGGTGAAACAAAAGGATCTTTTCCCCATGCAACAATTCTACATATTGTCCAGAATGGAATCATTCTTTTGAAAGTTGTCATGTGCTGTATGAGAAGGTTAAAAACGGAGGAAGATCTGGAAGAGCCTGTAGTGGCATCTCTCTGTGCCAATCTAAGGTGTAGGACTTAATTCTTCAACAACATTCTCACCATTAAACTCGTCATTTTAAACTTATTTTCTCACTGTAATGCCACTAAACCATCCTATGCTTTTGTGCTTCTACCCACGAATAGTATGCTTTGCTTAAGCAGATGTGAGCTGTGCCTGCTTCTGACTTCAGCTATCTGTTATCAGTAACACTGGGCTCTCTGGTTCAGTAAGGCAGCTCAACATTATGGTAAAACAAATTATAAGGATGCCAAAAGATTCTATTTTTTATTTGGCTTTTTGTTTGTTACAGGATATTTTCAAAAAGTATGCGCTTCATGCTTCAGCTCACAAAAATATCGCCTTTTACTTATATTTCTGTCTTAGCGAAAGTATTGTCTTAGTTGTTAGCCTTGTGTTACATGCTTTCTTGATTCAGAAGTCTTAGTAATTTGCACCTGAATATGCAGAATTATGCAGATATATTTTTAGAGGAAGTTGGCAGTTATGATGTCGTCTAAGTAAGTGATTTCTCTGATAAACAATCTATTCTATATGAAGGAACAAAATTGGAGAGAACATTTTACAAGTGAGTGAAGAATATCAACTTGAGTTATCATAGAGAGAATATTATATTATGTAATTATAATTATATAATTATATTTTATACTTATTATTTATGACATCTTATTTCCTACCCTATCGTCAGTCTTTTGTTAGTTGTTTGTTTTCCTGAAAACTGTTTTGTTTTTCCTTTGCATTCATATAGTTCATTACTCATGATTAATGAAGAATACTAGTTGGACATTAGTAAAATAATTGAAAGATACCTCATATAATGGGTTGTAAAAAAATAATTCACGATACTTTCTCATTTTATTTTGGCCAATATATTCGAGGTGATTGTGCATGAAATGTAATTTGGCCAACAGTTGTTCCATTGCAAATGCAATGTGAATGGAATACATAGTTACACAGGACAGGAAATCATAAGACTGCATTAGCACATGGGAGTGTTTCTCCCCACACTGATGCAGCAAACAATAAGCTTAAAATAAGTTAGTTTATAGCACTAAAGGAGTATCAAGTGTTTTGAACAGTAAATCTTAGTTAGACAGGGATTGCATAATTCTGAATCAGCCAAGAATTCACAGCATATTGGCCTGCTGAACATCTGAGTGGAGACTTGGAAAGTCCAATGAGTAGTTCTCCTTGCAACATGTAAAGGGGTTAGGGATCAAACCTTTCAAGTCACAGATTTATTTTTCTGTGTGTTTAAAAATCGTAGCTCATAGGCTATTCCTTTTGTTTTCTAGTTTCCATTATCAGCAATGATCTTAGCAATCCTTAACCTTTCATATTACATGTTCACCATTAAATATCATATAACATGTTTCATAGGCTAATTTTTCTTTTTCATTTTCACATCTTTGTCAAGATCCATGACATTCTAGCTCTTTAATTTCTTCAGTGAAACACGGGGTCAGCAGGAAATATTTTCTAGTCCAGAATTATGCATTCCAGAGACATATCAACTGCAAATGAACTTCACAGGTCATAAAGCAATGCATTTTTCTGTAAACATTTTGGATTTAGAATCTATTGTTTATGCAGGAAAGGAACTTGTGATTGGAAGAAGGTCACTTTGCTTATAACTGTTCTTCCAAATCAAACATTTATATTTGACTTTAAGGTGTCTCTTCCAAGTGTCTCTTTCATATGCCTTGTATTCAGCCCAAGATAGAAAAGTTGTGTCCCCTTCTAACAGGAAAAAAAACAAAAACAAGGCATATTTTTGCATCATAAAGACAAGATTTAATTGTGCTAATACTACTGGGAAGCAACGAATTATTGCACAAGGACAGGAGGGAGCCAGGGCTCTTTCCCACACATCCTGAAGTTCAAGCAAACTACTCAAAGATAGGTTCTTGCTTTGACTCAGAATTTGAAGTTGGAGTTTGAAGGAGCAAAGGCTGGTGTCTTCACGTGTTTTCAGTAGTCTCTTTTCCTGCCGTTAAGCATGAGAGAGAGGCTACTCTTGTGTTGATACCAGAGAAGAAAACAGCAGGACCCTTGTCCCCCCTTCTTTCCTTAGACCTGCCATAGCATTGGCATTGTTCATATTTTTAGTGCAGCGTCACAATTCTCTGGCTTCCTGTTCCGCTGGAAAGCTATTCCCACTGCAAACTGGAGAAATGCTGAACACTATACTGAGAATGATAGGTGTACTTGTGCTATACCAAGGGGTCGGATGATAGAGATTAATGGGAAGGAAGCAAGTCTGCAAATCTTCTCCACCAGAATATCTATGCTGAGTTCAGGAAGAAGTGAATGACATGGAAGCAGGATAGAGTTGGCTATTTTTTGCTGTAAGAAAGGCTAGAGCTGACCTCATCCTTGGTAGTGGAATGCATCCAGAAATGAGGCATATTATTCATGGATCTAAAGTTTAAGAAGTTCATGTTTTTTTGTGGTTGATGAAAATAGATAAACTTTCAAAGAGTGCAAGATAGGAAAAATGATGAGCCGAGAACATGATGTCAATAGGACTTTGTATGGAATTAAGAGAGGCAAGGAAATATGACCTGATATTGGATGGAGAAACAGCAAGATTTAGACAAGTTTTGACTATATGTGTTCCAGTCTGTCTCCAAAATAACAGCTTGAATTTATATTGTAGTTTTTAAAGAGGATCCTAGAGTACTTTATAAATGTTAACTGAACTGCTTCATAAGTTATGACTATACTTTGCTCCTTTTAAAATGGATAAAGTGAGTAATGTATCTACAAGTAAATCCTTATCTTTCCTCATCAGAGAGATATATAGCAAGTCTTGAAGATATTTTTTAAAAGTAATTATATCACTTGACAGTTTCACCTAATGTTCAGCAGGAGTGTATAGTCGATATGATGTGTTAGTAAATAGGTACAAAATATTTTTAAAGAAATGAAAATGAATGATTTCCCTAGTTAATGAATATTTACCCTACCTCCTGTATGAGCTAAAGTTAAAAATGTTTTTTTTAAAAAAAGCATGTATTAAATCAGAATAATAATATCTACACTGTGACGCTGAAGTCTGCATTTTAAGTTTCATATACTTTTCAGATTCTCCTGAGTCATAAGCTTGCCACCACTTATTCCACTCAAGGAGAAGTTTTGGAAAATGTTATGTGTTATTGTGAGGTGTATTTTTAAACTGGGGTCGCTACAAGGTAAAGGCAAGAAGTAGTACACTGTTTGACCCGTCACAGGAATTCCAGATAAAACCCCAGAAGTTGAGTCAGAGATAATCACAAGATCTGGGGTTTGCAATAACAAACTGTCCATATATCTACCTGTCAGCGGTCTTCCTCTGAGGGAGGGACAAAAGGTCACTGAAATGGCCACTATCCATCTCTTTTTTTTTTTTTTTTTTTTTCCTGGACATACTGTGGGGAAAATCAAGAATCAGATTTTGACAGTAAAATAAGGATAACAAGGGTAAGTCTATAAGGACTAAATTTATTATAAATGACTATTAGTTCTTTTTTTGTCTTTTTTTTGCAACTTCTCGTGAAAAGTCCTAACTTAAGAAAATGCAGTTTCTCATCTTCTGGCGAATGATAAAGATATTTCTAAGTTTAATTAATGAAATATATGCTAATTAAATAAATTAGATGTTTGCCTTTTCTTTAAATGGGTATGAGAATACATGTAAGGAAAAACACAAACGCAGAAATGGAAACTGGATCATTTACTGAATTCAGTAAATCAGTTCTACTCGGAACAGTACAATACAAACCATCAAGTGTAACCCCTCTAACCCTTCCAGTCCTACTCCATCATAAATTTTTTAAATGTCTCAAATCACTAGGGCCCCAAAAGATTTTGACTTAACAGCTACTAAGGCAGTCACCGCTGTTGCTACTCAAGCAGTAAGAGTTCTACCATTTAGTGCCTAGGAAGAGTGGTAAAATGGTTTAATGATGTCAGGTAGTGAGGGGACAGTGCCAAACTCCTGGGCTTCATTTGTCTGAATTTTCTGAAAAGAAAAGTATTGAAATTATTCTACAACTAGATTTCAACTCATATTAGAATCAGATAATATTATCTCAGATTTTGTCCATTGCCAGAAGACTGATCATGTCTAAAAGCAAACGTAAGCAAGCTGTGGTCTTGGCTCTGTTACAGTGTCTTATTCATATTCATTTACACTTGCCTGCAAACTGAGAGGCATCAGTAAGGAGAGGGGAAAAAGAAAGATTTTGCTTTGAAAAACTTAGATAATATGAAAGAGAAAACACATTACAAGGTTTCAAATATATTCATCAATTAATACCTCTGTGGAGCAACTGAGGAATAGAAATAATTTTGTCTCTACAGTTGTCCCCCTGTTCCTCACACTCTCTGGGTACCTTGTAGTCTTGAGTTTATTTATCAGTGCAAAGGCCAGCTCTAGGGCACTGCTATTCTTCTCGTTTTTCAGCAGTGAGGAGGGAACTGTGAGCTGCCCCCGTTCACACAGGACGTCGATGCTAGAACAGGCAATGGAGCTCTATTCTCCCGGGTCCCACGTTGGCACTCGGACAACTGAACCTCGCTTCCTTCATTCTGAGCCTGTATGGGACGTAAAAACACATTCGTTTGGCAAAGGAAGAGAGAGGGAAGCCCTGCATTCCTTCCCTATTTTGTTTTTATTTTGGAGGAGCCAGTTGCAGTTCTCATGAAGGGCAAGGTTACATAAACTTGATGATGAGTAGCCACATGTTTTGCCATATAGAGTGCACAGAGGATGAATTTCAGGCAGAGCACAAAATCTGCTTAACCACGCTAAAAAGCAATTACTTATGGCTTTTTCCAATGTGTGTAATGAATGCTAATAGTTTGTTGTTGGTCGATTCATATCTTCATTTACTATAACTCATTCTTATACCATATCATAAATTTTTATGTGTAAAGTATGTGCACTAATAGCAATGAAAATGATGTTTTCTTTCAGGTAAAAATTTATCTGATCTTATAAAGATATATTAAAAGAAACATCCAGAAACTTTTTTTAGTTGAAAGGAAGGCCCATTGTTTTGAATGACTCCATAATCGTACTATTTATATATCTGAATTTGTTTTCCTGATTCTCTGAAAAAGTTGCCTTCCTGCTTAGGCTAATTTTATGTGTATGTAATATAATGCTGTTGTACTGAAACAGGGTACGGTAGTAATATTTTACCATACTTATCAGTGTCAGTAACTTTTTGGTAGGTCTATTTAGGTAGCCCCGTTTTTCCAGTTGGTGTCCATAAAAGTGAAAATATCAGCTCTTTGGAGAAAAAGATTTTTTTTTCTATATAATATATAGAACTGTGTTATGTAGGTCAAATACATTTTCATAGTTACATAGTCAAGTATTTTTTACAAACTGGATTGATTTTTTGCATTTAAAAGAAGACACAAAACTTCTAAAAGAACCTTAGTTGACCTCAGGTTTCCTAAGAACCTGAGAGTTCTGGTTTTGCAGCCTAGGGTGTATTTCAGTTGTCATGTACCTTTGCTGCTTCAAAGGAAGTGGATTGTGCATCTGCATGCGCATGCTTGTGTAATATACTGTGCAGTGTGCCTTGTAATGGGCTGAATTTAAGTAATATGTGACAGTAAATCTTCGAATAGCAAAAGTGACAACACAGAGAATTATTATTTTCATATCCAAGTTTGTCAATTTGACAATGAATTAAAAGCATTTCATATCAGGAAAAAAAATCTATTCTTATTTTGGAAGTGCATTGTGTATGTTACAGTACAGGGTGGAACTAAAGGGCAAAGCTGACACATGCCCAGTGCCTCAAAGTCATCTTTGTCTTTATTTGATTCTTCTGTATATAGATACTTGTCATAAAGGAGAGGATTTTAAAGGCAACCCTGGAGTAGTGGAGGTAGTGGAGTTAAAAAATATTAAGGAAACTGTAGAAGAAAAAAATAGTTGATAACAGATGTATTTTTTTAATTCTACTTGGTTGTTTTACTAAGTAGAGAAAACTCCTTGTAAAATAAAATATCGTTGTAGCTGGAAGGGAAGCTGTACAGGGAAGGAAAAGGGTTTTAGAAATTTAAGTAGCACAGGGAGATAAATTAATAGTGAGGGGAGAGCAGAAAATATAAACACACTATCAGTTTCTCTTTTGCTATTTGCTTTTGCTTTGAGGGTGGGGGAAGGCGGCAATTTTGTCACTTCAGCAGTGGTCACTGAAAGTTGAGTCTTATCTTGCAGCAACTGGTTCTTTTGAAAGCTGAAAAAAGCACTCGTTAAGACTAGTCAGTACTCATTTCAGCAAATTTAGCAGCCTGAGGGATGGATCCCTCTCACTTTTTTGTAAGGTCGTTCTGTTTATGCTTGTGTTATGGTCTGGTAAGAGGGAGAGGCTGAAGATCAGTGGTGTGATCTTCATGGGTAATCTGTTGTCACGCCACAGTGACGATATACAGAGACATACCTTGCTGCTCCAACTGGTGGTCTCAGTTGCAAGATGTTAATAGGCTAAATGTAATTAGCCTGCTTAAATGCTGATATCCTATATGATTTATTTATAGCTTGGTATTTTGCATCTGTGTCATGAGGAAGATGCATCCTCTACTGAAGAGTATCTGTGATCCACTGAAGAGAAGGGAAAGTGTTTTACATTTCACTGAAGCACAGTTGTTTACTACCCAGCTGAGAGTAGGAGATTCTTAATGTAACAGGGAGACATTTACCTATCTATGGAAGGGAAACGATCTTCATTCTAATTAACAAGGTGACCAGACTTCCCTCTCTTAAACAAGGAACAGAATTATTTTGAGTAGGAACAATTTAACGTAAGACTTAGACCCCCTGAAAGATGTGATAAAAGCTACCTGGCAGCACCAGAAGAAGAGATGGCAACCACAAGGCCTGGAGCTCTTGTCAGGAGTGTCAGGTGGTGAGATGCACAGGGGAAAAATAACTTATTGATACTGCATCGTCATAAGCAGATTAAGCATAGTTTGTCTTTTATTTCTCTACATTGCTTTAGATGTTATAAAGACATTTGTGGGTTTGTTAATACTTACACGTATGCATAACTACCTATCATTTTAAACTGACTTGATTTAGGTGTGATTTAGGTAACTTTTTTCCTATTCCTTCCCCAAGTTCTATAAACTGGAACCCTGAGACTTAGTGTCCCACAGGTGCCCAGGTCTACAGTGCCTGCTTTGCCTTCTCTGTAGACTGACCGATTGGTATCCCCAATTGAATGGCATGTTTGAGATAGGAACTTGGCACCACAGGAGTCAGGGGAGTGGGATCCGTCTTCCAGTGACTGTTGATGACCGTGAAGGCCCTGTGGTATCCCAGAAGTCCCTCAGCATTCCTGCTTCCTGAGGGATTGGAGGCTGAACAGCCTTCGGATGGCTTGACCTGGCTCATCCCGGGGAGGCAGCACTCCCCTTACTGCACTACTCCCTTGTGACAGAAGTGAGCCTGGCCGTGTACTCAGATTTTGTCTTACTGTTCCTGATGCTATAAATAAGGAGTGAAAAGACTGCATACCTTCCTTTGGAAAGGCAAGCATATTTTTTGAAAAGAAAATAGAAGTTGGCATACAAAATGTGGCAAAAGTATCCTTGCCCTTTGCTGACAGCATGCATTACATTTGTCCCTCAGTCAGAAGCAGTAAATCCGAATGGGAAATTAGGAAAACATCAACCTTCTAGAGAACCTGTTGTGCTTTTTCTCCAGCACATTCATTAGTGTGGGGGATTTTTCACAGCTGCTGCTAAATGATACTGGCCAGTTAAAATGTTGTGTAATTTTTGAGTTTACATTGTGACTATTCAGTGAAGTGAAAGCAGTTGCTTTCACACAGTACTATTACATGTCACCCCACATATCATTAACATTTCATTTGGCCCACTTCAGAAGAAAGTGCTTGGTTGGTGTCACCAAAATAAATGTTGCCAAGTAAATATTACAAAGGCATTTTCTTTCCTGAGAACGCTCTCATGCTTTTATCATTTACGAGTCACTTCTTAAAGCTCTGCCAAAAATAAACACTCTTACAATGATATCCACTTATGTTTAGTTGTTAGTATGAAGCCAGGAGTTAGTAGTAAGTCACTGGACCACAAAGATTTATTCAGTGAGATGCTATCAAGTTCCTCTGCTGTCTCATTATGATCGTAATTCACTCCTATCAATGAGTAAATAAATGCAGAGGAATTTGATTCCAGTTTTCCATTTCTCCTTTGGACACACAACTCCTGCTATAGCAGCTACAAAGGGGTTGGTTTTTAGTTTGTCTGTCTGCATGTAGAGGAAATTGGTTTCAGAACTGCAGTAGAGAACTCAGAGGTAATATCACCTTTGTCAGGGAAATTATACCGGGAAGAAGATGATCTTACTACCTTATACACACAGGCAGTATTATCCTTAAACACCTTCTTACTTGTGATTTTCTAACTTAATTGCAGGTCTCTTTGTGGTAGACATTTGAGAATTGTATTGCTATTTTTATTTGAAGTGGAAGTCAGGAAAACTACAAGGAAATGCCAAAAGCTGAAGGTTTTCTAATCTTTTTCTTGTCACAGTTAGAGCCACATATACATGCTTCTCTGTTTTCAAGTCGGGAGGTTCAAATGATTACTTTTGTGGATATGATGTAATATCAACATCTAAGCATTAGTAAAGTGAAAAGTTCTTCACATTTATCTAAACATATTTTATGCTACTGTAGCATAGCAAATGAGGAAAAAAGGGATTTTTGATTTATGACATATGATTTGTAGTCTTTTTTCTTATAGTCATACACCGAGCATTGTACTTTTGTGTAATTATTCTCATTACAACGAACAGAATAGGCTTCCTCACTAAATACTGAATGTTATAGGTGAAAAAAACATGAGCATGGAAAAAAAATATATATCTTAGCACCACCCAGCATCCAGCCGGAGTATTTTTTCTGTGTTTCTAGCCAACAATCATCTTGTCCTTTCTGAAAGATGAAATCTGTCAGTCCTTACAATGTTGTGCTATGCTGAGTGACTAGAATAGATGCCAGCTCTTTAGCATCACTTCTTAAAACAAATCCTCATTAGCATTCTGATGCTGAACACTTGTCAGAAGAAGTCATCACATCTAGCCGAGCAACTACACATAGGTATCCCTTACTTCTTGTATTGCATGCCTGGGCAGATCTGTCTATGTATGAAATTTATGCAACAAAAACATGAATCAATATTATTCTTCATGTACTGTCAACAATCAACGCGTAGCACAGCACAGCATATAGATTAGGGTAAATTATGCGACAGCTTCCTTGCTGAGCTGAAGTCAAGGTGGGTTCTGGAAGTCTGAAATAGCGTTAGATTTCTAGTCATTGAAGTTGATGTCTTTTCACTGAAAACAGGAGATACAGACAAATTTTGGAGGCAAGACATGAGCTAAAACGCCATGATAAGTTTGGAGGAAAGTAGTATTTTTTCTATTAGAGTTTTGTTTAGGAAAAAATTTTATGTTCTGACCCAAGCCCTGATAGTTATGCAGAGAACCTTCTGCTGTATTTACGAACATGATTAAAAAGTGGGATCAAGTTTTCTAGAGCTCTGTTAAAAAAAGACTTAGTCTGTAGAGCTCAGGTTAATTGTGAGGGAGGCCCCATTTGAAGGGGAAAGCATGCCACACAAGAAAAGGGATCCACTTTTTCCACTTTTTTTCTTCTACTGTTTGAGTTTTATCTTTTCTCCTTTCATCTGTTTTCGTCTTATGGAAGTGATTATAAGTGCTAATGAGACATCTGATCTTGCTTCAGGCCATCATTTTCTGGTTAACACAACAGGAGTATCAAGCATCTATTTTGGTGTGATAGGAAGGCAAGAGGGTGAGGTCACGTATTCTTGCCTCTTATACCTACCCAGTTGTGGTATTTTTTTCTTTTACCTGAAATACTTTATTACCTTCTTTTATTTTTCTGTCTGCACCTCTTATGCAGACTCCTTGTCACTAATTTATGTTAAGAAAAGGTATAACTCAAACAGGTGTTTCCAATTGAGGAGCCAGTCAGAACTATTTGAAACTTTTTTTTTTTTTTCTTTTGGGAGCAAATTCTAGTCAAGTTCAGAATTACAGATGTGTTGTTTTGTTCAAGAAACAAGTGGTGACTGATGAGCAGAACTGGTGCTTGAACCTGGGACCTGAGGAACAGAGTTTAATAAACTGGAGTATCAGTCTACAGAGAACAGTACCATTCAAGAACAAGATTTCTTTCATGTTGGCTTAATTTCTCAGACACCATAACCAAGCCTGGCAGTTCTGAGCCATTCATTTCATCAGTCCTATTTATCAGCAGAAAGTCAGAGAACACTTTTGGGTCTGTATTCCTCAAGCACCGATAATTATCCATATAGACAGCACCGCTTGTATTATGCAATACACCCAGTTGGATGAAGAAAAAAGTTTTGATATAAAGGAAGCACCCCCTGCATAGACACAAAGTATGTCTAACAGGCAGACAAAATCCTTTCCTTGAGCTAGATTTTATCCATTAGCACAAAATTTCACATCTGAGAAAATAACCCTTGTCACTCTTACTCTTTTTTATGGCATAATTTATTTCTCTTTGATAACTTGGATGTAGAGCTCTTCTACAACCTCCCTACCACAATTTAATGTTGGTACCAGTTTGCCATTTATAGGAAATAGACTTCAGAATCTTTTGTTATTATTTTTTAGAAACGAACTCAGGAGAGAAAAGAGTATAATTACCGCAAATACTATCCTGCAATCCAACAGCATATGCTGCTGAGCATCTGAACATGTGCCTGTGCAAGCATAAAAGCTGATGCCAAATGTGTGTTACATAGTTTTATCACAAAGTAGAATAGTAGATGAATATGAACTGTATTCAATAAGCACAGCCAAGTTTGTGAACTGTTTTCCTTTTCTCTCATCTAATATTAAAGCAAAACTTTGGACTTAAAAATATTTTTACTAGGACATTTAAAAGTACAACTGAAATTAGAAAAAAAAGAAATCCTTGGTCTTTATTTTGAAAAAAAAGAAATGGAAAAAGGTAATAAGCCTAAAAAGAAATTAATACATTTCTCAAAACAAACCTTTAAAGGATGGTGAAATGACAGCAATTTTTGTCACAAATAATAGCTGTTTTTTTCCAAATTGTTCTTCTGGAAGAAAAAACACCAAATAGTTCTCAGTCAGTACTTTACTTGGGAGTGCCTTCTTATAATCATTGTTTTTAAATACATAATTTTAATATTATGATTGGAAATTGCTGCATAATTAGATTACTGAATCTTTAGAATCTGGCTTTCAATACAGTAAATTGTAAGTGGAAATTTTCTTTACATGAGTATTCTGCTATGGTTATTTGATGAGTGTTTGAAGTTTTGAAACTTTAAAGAAATTTAAGATTGAAATGATGACTTCAGATGAAAAAACAGTTTGGAAATCTTTCAAAATTTTTGCCTTGCAACATTTCTAAAGCTTATGAATATTTCATTAAATATTTCTGCTACTGAAACTATTTCTTGGAATATTGCTGAAACATAGGCAAAGAGAATAGAAAGAAAATCAAAGCATGATTAAAAACTCAAACAAAAATATACAGAAATTCTTTTGTTTTATTTTTCATGTGGAGCGTAGTCTAGAATCGTGGTCTAGAATCTAGTCACTTAATGTATCTTTTAATATACATTTTTTAATTTTACAATTATGTAGCCTTACCTAGATTAGTAAAGATGACCATACTTATAACATTACTAATGGTAAAATATGTGGGATGTCATTTATGTCTTTGCTAACTCGTAGGTAACAATTTGATTTTACTTATAACAATTGCAGAATTATTTTCAGGATTGGGACCCACATTAGCTAGCTTATGTTTGAACGTTTCTTAGCTTTTTAAGCATATTAGACTTTGATAAACCTTCTCAGACAGAATGGTGCTGGGGGAAGAGGGCATGTGATTTTTAAAACAGACAGAAATTTCTCACACATGCTGTCACATTCAGAATATTGGTCTTGCTGTAGCATTTTCCTTTCAGAATATGACTTAACATTTTGGTAGTACTCAAACTCACAGGCACATGTCAGCTTCACCAGCTGCTCATTTATTTATATATTTTAAAGAAGGTAGGGAAATGTTGAAAAGCTTGTTTCTTATCAGGCAACTCAAGTGTGCACATGAACGCAATAATGAGGGAGCACAAGGGGTTAACGGGAGAAAACTCCCACGCTTAATTTCTTGCTGTTAGATGAGCCTCTGCACCAGAGGCTGATCCTGGTAATGCGCACACACTTCTAGCACAGTGCTTCTTATTTTAAAATGGTAGTGATTCACTGTATGGAGGTGGGGAGAGTTGAGAAGTTTATGCACCTCATCTATTTTAAATGAGGGAAAAAAATCTTTTTTTTTTTTTTCCCTGCCTTTGCTTTTCTTTGTAGAACTTTAGCAGACAGAGTGTTTAAGCATGATGGTTAATTTTATATCAAATTTGATCCGGCCACCCGTTACTTTCTATTTCTGTAGGCTGCTTACTCTGTCACTTAGTATTAGATGTATTACCCACAGAGCAGTAATTACATTTGACACATAATTATTATGGTTTTGATGACAAGAAGGCCTTTTCTTTTCCTGCTTTCATAACATATATTCCTGAAAGTGCTGGCTTTCTGAATGCAGTTAGTTTAAAAGCACTTGGATTTAAATTGAACCCTGGGACAAAGAATGAAATGAAAAGGAAAAGAGGGAGCGGGAGCGCACCCGAGACTTCCCCCGATGATCTCACACGAGCGGATTTTGAGCAGGAAAGAAAGCCCCTAAGTGTTGCTAATGCACAGGGAGAAAGGGCTGCTTCACTGCGGCCATGCCAGATCCCCAACAGGAAAGGAGTGCTTTTAAAGTTAATAAACTGAAGGAGGCTTGGAAAAAAAAACGGAGGCTCCTGGCAAGGCCACATAAACTACACAAATGAGTTTCTAATCTTGCCACATGGGCATTTTTCCAGCAGTGCACTCTGAGTCACCCCCAGCTGCAGGCCTGGATGAGCAGTTTAACAATCCTTAGCCTTTTTTTTTTCTTCTTCTTCTTCTTCTTTTTTTTTTTAATGATCAGAATCAGAGTATCATGTTTCTGGAGCCTGGGGGCTGTGTGGTATTCAAACAGGGCGAGCGCTTGGAATTCCTCCAAGCCTACCTGCAGCTGCCTTTCTGCGGAGGTTCGGCGACTAGGCCGAACCGCTGCCCGCTCGGCACTCTTCCCTGCTTGCTCCCTCCTCTCTACATTTCTCATGGGATACATGGGGTGAGCGCAGCAGGGAGATGGCAAACAGCCTTCCTCTCTTTGTAAAAGGAAGCGCTGCAAGAAATGGGTGCAGCCACGTTAATACTAGGAATTCAGCACCAGAGATTGAGCCGTTTTAAAGGAAACCTGGGGGACAAAAGTAATGACCTGGCCTGTTCCTCATGTAGTGAGGGAGCTGAACGCCGGCGTCGGGGAAGCCGACCTTGCTGCGCAGGGCAGCCTTCCTTTTGATGTGGATTCTTCAGTCATAGCTGAAACAATGATAATCAAATTAACGTACTAGAAAGCAGCTCTAATTTTAGCCCGGTTTGTTATTTTAAAAGTCGGCAGGGAAGGCTGAACGGGGGAGGTGGAGGTTACTATGAATGACTAATGCTGCATTTCAGCCTCTTAAGCCATATTTAGTAATATGGGATATAAAAATAAGCTTTCAGTCCATTTTTTCCCTTTTGACTTCTGTTTCCTTTCTTCCACTCCTTCTCCTAAAGATGGATTTAACTAATTACTCTTTTAGCTATATGTTGATAGACAGGTATTTATTATTGGTGCTCTAAGCCTTGAAATTTTTTTCCACAGTGAGTCCATAGACATATACATTAAACTCCAATTCTCTGGGGCTGTCAGAGTTACAGCCCAGCCTGAGGCAGAGCAGTATGATAAAGTTTTCAGGCCCTGTTTAGTTAAGCCTTAAAATCTGGGTCCCAGCCAATCTATACCACTCAGGGCTCTTTTCGCAGTCCAAAATGATTTGGCTTAAACATTTCCAACTGTGATGAGGTCCCATTTCAGTGATTATGCAGTCATTCACTTTTCCACATCAACATCAAAGTCATTAACAACTGAGTATTATTGCATTGGCTGGAATTCAGTTAAGGACTAGAGGGATGTTGCTCTTTATTAAGATAAATCATTGCCTTGGTTATGTCACCCATGAAATAATCAATTTACTGTGTTCGTTAATTTCCTCCCTCTTTGATCTATGGATTAAATTCAACAGATTATTGTTTCACACAACTGCCATGCAGAGGCTCTAAAAGAAGCAGACCAAAATTTTCTGATAGTAAAAGTCTGGCAAGTCTGTAAACCAAGATTCCTGCAAGTAGCCTTCGGAGAACTTTGGGTTTTTTTTCACCAGTTTCCTTGGAAAACTTCAGGGGAAAATGAGCTATCAGCACCTATTTGGGTGATCCTCCCTCAGAATTCCCAGAGAATTACCAGTAGGAAAGAGAAAAGCGAGCAGAATTGACCTCGAAGCCTTCAGAGGAGTTAGGTTTGTGTCGGAGCCAATGAAAATATTTTCATCTACGCGCATGACAATTTATTGATTGTCTTTATGAGATTTACTCACTGAGATGCTTAACATAAGCAATCCTACTCAAAGAACAAGCCAAATATTTTGAACAAAATAAATCTGTATTACACAGAACATTGGTAGTGGCTCATGTTCTAACATCACACTATATATTATGAAATTAAAACCTAATTTGTTTTGTCCTATAAGTAGGTCCACACTATCTATTTATCACCTGGTTTCTTATTCTTATTCTTTGAGATGGAAATAATTTAAATGGAATTTCTATAATTTTTTTACATAAGTAAGTAATTCTGCGTTTACTATGAAACTTACTATGATTCCTGCTGCTGTTCTGGCTATAGTAAATAACGTGGCTTTTTCCTCTAACACTGCCTGTAAAGAAGCATCTTTAAGATCATGAGATGTGAAGATTGTATTCACTCTTCCAGTGAAGCCAAAGAGATTAGACATAAAGCTAAGGCCATACTTAAAGACTAAACTGCACAGAACAGGTTCTTGCATTAGAAGCAGGATAGCAAGCTCATTGCTTTATTTTATTTTCAATAGCAGACATATGAAAGGACAATTTAAATAGATGGACTAAAGACACACTCTTCCGAAGAGTCACATATATGTATAAATATGTATGTGTACGTGTATATACATATATATATATATAAAATATGTATATCTTATATACATATATATATACACACATTTATTATATGCTTACATGAAATGAATTTACTTATACTGAAATGAATAGAAATATGGATTTTTCGAGTGCCTACTGAGTGCTGCAACAATGAGTGGTTAGAGTCCTCAGTATCCTTTGGGAGTCTGTCTACATTATTTCATCCCCAAAAAAAACTTAGTTCTTGGTAAACAGGACTATATGGATTTCATTGGATTTTTCAGAATTTTACTGCACTGTGTGTATTTAAATATTATTTTTCTAAGATTTAATAGCAAAGCTATTTGAGTTAATTAAAGATCAAAGCAAAGACTTTCTGACTCTATATTAATTTAAACTCAGATCTATGCAACTTTTCAAACTTGAGGTCTTCTCATGTCTATATAGACCCACCTTTTTCCAAATTTTCATGTCTTTCTTGAGCAGAAATTGAAAGTTAGTGAACAGAAGTGCCAATATCCTTAATAAAAACATATTAAATATTATTACTAAAATAGTTGAAATAAATAAAATTCCTGACTGAACTAAAATTTGCTGACTTCATTTCCCTCGATATGTGTAAACCATTTTCACCAGCTCTTGGGTCAGAGATGTGGATTAGAGCAATAGATTAAGAACATATATTACTCTTATTTTTTTGGAGAATGGTATTATAAATTTGCTTCAAAATTTGTGAAAGTAGATACAAGAAAGTATCTTGTGAAAGATATCTATAGCAATTACCTAGACTGTTTTCATATTTTAAAACACTGTCTCTGAACTCTCCCCTCTCTCATAGAAGAGCAATTTACGTTAACAAACCTCTTGAATGTATTTGAAAGTCATGAAAGTCTTTTTCACAAAGCAAATATTCTGTAGCTCAGAGTAGGTAGGGCATTAATGAAAGTACAGAATCAGCGCTTCATTGCATATGAATGAAAATATTCAGATAATGTGAGGAAGCTTAGTATTGAACAGCTGATTCCAACTGCAGTAAACCTCATTAAGCCAGGGGACAATTTTGCCCTATATTCCTTGCAAACCATCTCACTTCGCAATCAACTTCTTAATATTCTGTAATTAATTGCATTTGTTAGTTCCTCCTTATCAATTTCTTAATACGGTAGGCTGTTGACCAATTCATTCTCATTTCTAGCTGAAGCATTCTAAGGGCAGGAAGGAAAAACGTTGCTATTCTTCATGCATGATTACTTGTTTTAACAACTTAAATGCATAGCAACTGCAAGTTTCTTCAGGCTGTTCTGGGATATTTGTTTCTTAGAATTTCCATGAGGTCATACACTTAAGAGTACTTAGATGACAGAATCTCCTGATGGAGTTTTGAACACGCATTTAGCTTTTGTAATTCTGCTTCAGGCAGTAGCGAGCAAGTTAAACAATCGCTGATTGACTTTTATTAACTCTGATTTGTAAGACTCAGACTCCGGCATACAATTGATAGATTTTTGAAAATCAGCCAAGACAAAAAATCTTATCGAAATTCCAAAAATAGAGGATAATATTGCTTTTGTAAATTGTAAAATAATCTTTAAATTTAAATAATATTTTTTTCTTTTTAAGGCATTTTTCCTTTTCTAATTTAGGTATTTGATTTGAAATGTATATCAATACATTTATGTTTATCCAATCATCAAACTGGATCAACATCAAACTATCCAAAAATAGTCATCAAACACTTGATCCTACACCTGTGCCACAATATATTACAATTAAATATATATATTCCTCCTAGCTAGTTGAAGAATTCGGGCTGAAATACTATCCAGAGTGTAATTCATGTAGTGATTTTTTGGTGTAAACTGTGGCTTTGCTAGAAGCCCTGAGGAAGATACTGAACAATGAGACTCATGATCTGTCCTGGAGTTATCCTCTTGCTCCAGGGAGAGCAGGAGCCAAGCTGGGTTTGGCATATCTTGCCTTCCCTACTGGGCAGCTCCATTCACCCCATCACAAGAGAGAGAGCGAGCAAGTGCCAAAACACTGCCTTTCTTCAGACCACCTGTACAGGGTTAAACACAGCCCTTTAAAAGCATTCTCTGTCCTGTGCTGATTTTTATAGCTATTCTGTTTATTCCAGGATCTCCATGGATGGATCAGATCTGTACAAGCCAGTGTCTTACTCTGTAAACCCTGAGATGCGACTTCACAGATTTTGATATTTGCGAGATTTCAGGTGCTTTTTTTAAGAATCATTTTGGATGTAATTATTTTACAGGATTTAATAAATCATTTGAGCTTTAAATAAAAGCAGTTTCCACTATGAACATATAGATATCAATAGCTATTCAAGACAAAAAAAATGCAATTAGTGATTTGGGTTTCGTGTCTGTTTTATTTGTATTCCTGTGTCAAAATGCATCTGTCACAGTGTTTGGTCCTGCAAGCAGTCTGTGCGTGAGAACCCAGCCTTCTGCAGCAGTTCTTTAATTTTGAAGGGCTTATAGAGATGGCCTCAGAATCTCTAAGTGCATTTACACATTTGAAACCACATACATTAGTTGGATCAATGTCAATGAAAATGCTTAACATTCTTCTTCAAAACAGAATCTTGAAATCTGTTAGCCTCCCTCTCATTTTTCCATTATCGCTCTTCTTGCTGACTGCCAAACAGGAATAATTTTTCCAAAGACTTGAATACCAAATCTATTACTCTGTTCTATATTAGTTCCGATACCCTCCCTTGAGTGCTTACGCAGTGGATGAGCAGTGAAAGGAATACTATAGTTTGCAATAGCTTATAAAAGATTGAATCTGTCAGCAAGTGAGGTGCTACTGTAAATCGACTTTTCATTAAAATCTTGCTTTTCCTTGTCTATTCCTCTGCAACACTACCAGTTTAATCACAGGAAGTGAGCAGGTGCTGGAAGTACCTTGGTATCAAATAAGTAGAAAAGTAGAGCCACTATCCACATTTTGGATGTGAGTTCTGCCGTTCACCCCATGCTGGAAGCACTGCAACAAAACAAGCATTACCACCTACTTTAACAAAATGGTATTTCTTCAGCTAACAAGATTACCAGTTCTACTGTAGAAAATATTTGGCATAGTGGTTTGTCCTTCAAAAAAAGGGACATTCTCTCTCCTCTATGCAACAGAGTTCTATGGGCAGTTAGAGACCACTGGCAGCACTAAGCACAGATTTTTTGAAAAACGACCAAAAATGTACATTTTCAGCTTGCTTTGCATAAATACTTTCTGCAATGGTTTGCTTTGCCGTTTAAATTTAGTTCTGGTTGGAAGAAGGAAAAAAAAAAAAAGACAAAAAAAAAAAAAAGAATCTTAACAGATTGCCAGAAGAGAAACATATTCCTGAGGTGACCTACCTGCCTCACATTAAGTTTTTTTTTTTTTTCTCAACAACTTACTGTTAATAAACATTTGTTCAGCTACATATCGAGTGTTTTCAAATGAATGATTCTGTGATTTCTGTTACTGAGATAAAACAGAACTGGGCTTATATTCCTTAAATCTAGTTCTCTTTTTCCAAATATATTTAATTGCCTTGTAATGCTCATTATGACCCGCAAGCACATAATTAGGGAAATGTTAAAAAAAAATACAAGCCAAAACAAAACAGAAGAAAACCTCTGCAAGTTTGTTTGTTTTCGTTCACTTCAGGGCAGCTTGATCCAAGCAGTGCCTTTTTGTGTCTGGTCTATCCAAAAGCTTTTTGGAAGGTGGGGAGGGTTTTTTTCTTCTTCAGTATCTTCACAAAGGCAGATGAATGGGCTGGCTGTCCCCAGCCGTGGCGAAAAGACAAGGCTGGTGACCTGCCGCTTCCACATTTTTGGATGCACCCTGGCACCTGAACTATGCAATGAAGTTGCGATGTGGGCCCGGCAGGGGAACAGCTAGGTTTGATAAGAGCAGACCGTCTTCTTCAAAACAACAAAAATCAGACTTCAAATGTATATTTTTGCTTGCCACTTTGACTTAATTAACTTTTGAGTATTGTTCTTAGGCTTTGAAGCACTACTGGTAAAGACACAAAGCAGAATAACTGGAAAAAAAGTCACTGAGATAAATTTATCTAAGCATTTTTGTTAGTCATTGAGATGGCCCAAGAGATGAGACATCCAAGCTCCAATTCCTTCTTTGACCGATTCGTAGTGGGTATGAAATCAAGATCTGATATACTGTGTACATGTGAGCTAGCCAGCATTCTGAGGTGACAGTTCTTAACACTCCTTTGCGGAGAGTGTGTGAATGAATTTAAACAAATCGAGGACTGTGGACAATAACTCAGTTGTTATATTGCCAAGTGATTATATTTCTCATCTCAGTTCCAGGCTCTGAGTTCACTGCTCTAGTGAATGTTAAATATTTTGTATAAAGCAACCACCAAAGAAAGAGAGTGTTGCCTTAAAACGTGATGCACTAATCCACTCAGTACGGCACATCCCAGAAGGTGGTTTCAAATCTCCTTTAACGGGGGGAGGGAAATGGCTCTTAAATTTCCATGCCATCTAAGAATGCACTAACACAAAAGCCTTTAAAAGAATAGGTATCCTTCATCTGTTTTAAAAGCAAAAATCAAAACCAGGTCAAACTCAGAGAGGCTTATTTGGAGATACTTTTAACATTTTTCTTCTTTTGCCTTTGAAAAGTGTCTAATATGGCAAACCATTGGAGATTTGACTGAGCCAGCAAAAATTCTGCAGCAGAAATCCCCCATATCACTCAAAGTATCTTTGGTCAACATAGGTATAATCTATTACGTTATTTTTGTTTTAATTTAGCCAACAGTGCTCTTTACTAAAATGCAATATACAAAGGTTTTATTGCATGCAGTGAAAATGTGCAGGTACCAGGTTATTTGGAGATAATTTATCATCTGTAGCAATTACTACTGAAGAGTCTAATCAATTTTAATAGACATTTTTAATTCTCCTGTCCTTTTGTGTTGATACATGCTACAACTTCTGGCAATATTCTTCAGTACTGTCACTAAAAGCAGATCAATTACAGCATATCCTTTTAACAAGTTTGAAACAAAATATGCTAAGGATATTAAAAATGTGCCAAGTATGTTACGCCCACTGCCAATTTCAGTGCTAGTAAATTATCCTGTTTTGCAAGTCATTGCCTGTTGCTGTTCACAGATTATGTGAATAAACCTCCAGCTTTCATTCATTACCTTCTATTTTTGAGCAGGAATTTGGAGGAAATTTATATTTTTAAGTGTTCATAAATGATTAGACAAAAAAACTAAAAAAAATTCTAACATGTTTTTCCACCTACAGATTTTCTTCTCTTTACTAGTAGGAAAAAATAAGTCTGACATTTCAGACTCTATCTACAATACAGTTATTTCTTATTAATTTAACTTATTACAAGAAATTGCTCTGATATAATGCTAATAAGGACATATACTGTGAAATATAAATTGTGATTTAAACGCAGACTGTGTGAATGAGGTAATAAATGGGTGGCAAGCCAATGTAGGAGAGAGAATATTTTTTTAAACATGCATTGGTGAAGAGAGATGTAGACCCAGACTTTCCAGGTGCATAAAGAAGAAAAATCCTTTTCCTGCTGACCAAGTACTCAGATATGAGAGGCAGCTTTCACAGCACTTGCAATCTTTAGTACACGTGCAAAAATGCACATAGTGATAAAAATCACTAGAAGAAGCTTGCTCTTCTAGTGGGAAATACAGAGAGTTTTTTGAAGAGGCTGCTGAGAGTTAAATGCAGCTGGAAACTCTTGGCTTTTGTTGGACTCGTTGGACATATGCAGAGCTTTTAGCAATCCCAACATCAGCTAATGAGGCTTAACCGGTCTTGTTGCTCTGTGCTTTCCAGTACATCCACATGAAATTCCCTGTATTAATTCAAAGATGTCATCTAAGTACAATTCAGATAAATTCTCTGCACATTGTAACTTGCACAGTATGTTTTTCAATTTACAAACTTTTACTGTTATTGAAAACATTGATGGGGCTGATGAGTTACTTTAAGTTTGCAGTTTAGCTTTACAAACAGCTATTACAGGGCAATTTGACAAAAAAAAAGGTTAGAATCGGTGTTATTAACTTACAATTTGAATTATGGGAATGAAGCATCACATGTATTTGAAGACACCGACACTCAGTTAAACTCTTGGTAAGGATTGACCTGAGGTGATCTCTTTCTGAGATTGTGACATACAATCAAATTTGGTTGCGAAGTTCTTTAAGTATTAAGGTGAATAATTTAGAAATATCCAGACTGAAAGGCTGTTTATAGTGAGAAAATCCAAAGTGGCTGCCCATCCTTGATAACAGAAGCAGGCTTTCTTCTGTTTTTTATGCATTTACTTGTTCTAAAGAGACTCGCCCGACAGATAAAAATCTTCTGTAAAAGTTTAGCTAAGAATGAACTTTATCAGAGCTCTTTCTGTTTTCTCTAGACATATTTTGGACATACAAGGCCAGAAGGGAATTCCCCTTGGTGAATGGGAATTTCTTTGTTAGTGTAAAATGTGATGATCTGGTGCGTCCACCTTAATATAATCCAACGTTTGAGAATAAAGGCTGAACTATGATATATACCAGAAAAAAAGAAAAAAACAAAAACATGTCCTCTTATTCCATCTTCAGTTTTTTTCCTGGAAGGGATTTAAGGACTCTGGCCATCTGGATGTCTGGCAACTCAGTCAGAGCTGTGGCTACTGTGTGTATGCAGATTAACTGTGTAGCACATGCACAGTAAGTCCAATGTGTCCGGTACACATCAGACCTGCTGCACATGTGCTGCACAGATGGTCCGTGCATACACAGTAAATCAGATATGTTAAGCCTACTGCGCATATGCAAACCATCTGTGCAGTGCATGTATATATATTTTTGCTTGGGAAATCCCTAGTCAGAGCATGAAAGGTTGTGGTGGAGAGGAACTCCAGTGGTAGAGAGGCCATGAGAGACTCTGACAGTGGCATAAATTAAAGCAGCTCCTTGTCTGCTCTTGCTTTCGTCTGGACCAAAGCCGTAACAAATCAGTTCCTCGGGATCGGAAAGCGTAGCTAGCTGCTCAACAGTTTCCCTCTCTGCAGCAATTGGCTGCAGGAAGGAGTCTGTGCCAAAACCATTAGTTTTATAGGCAGTGATTATCAGCTCCCTATTATCTTCCTAAACTAGCTAGAACTGTAGCTAGTTCATCAGGTACTTCAAATGAATGAACAAGGTCTGGTGTTTTACTTATCCAATAAAACAGTGGTGCTTATTGCACAGGCCTCAGGGATCCGTTTAACCAATTATCTTCTTTTCACTACCCACTAAGCCATTTTCTTCTGTTCTAAGTATCCAACTTTTTACATAGGCTGTTTCAGCTCAAAAGGGATGCTTGCTGGTTAGTACATAGCTGCAGTTGACTATGTACATAAAAATGTAATTCATTCAGCATATATGCAAGTTACTCTCATTGTAGATGCAGTATGTCTAGGTTTATTTACATCCTAATCCTGACAGTGGCTAGTGTTCTTTTTAAGGTAGGTCTGTTTTAGCTGTTTCTAATGACTTCTGTGGGTCTGATCTGGAAGGACCCCTTGTTTATGCCACAAGGCAACATGGTTCTTCAAACTGCACAAATTCCTTCAGTGGTCTAGCATTCTTATTTGAATGTGCTACCAGGTTGTTGCATTTATTTACAATCTGGAACAATTAACAAGTAATTTTACCAAGAAGTGGAATGTGGAGACCTTAGCTTTGTAACGTGAGCTTTTCAGTGTGATCTCCCGAATAACTAGATGTCCTTGTCAGGTAAAGGAAACTATTTAATTTAAATAACAAACCAGAACCATAATTATATATGCAAAGAAAACTCTGCAAAGTGATATTAATAATGAATACTCAAAGCTTAGTTTAATTTTAATTGGGTTCCTAAATTCAAAAATACAGAGAAATCACAGGTCTTAACTACAAAGGTTTTTATGAAGCAGATCTTTTCCTCTGATAAAAGCAAAAGTGCGCACAGAGAGTTATGGTATAACTGAAAGCCTTTCTGAAGGATCAAGGAGAACAGTTGTGATGCCTGAGGTTTGTGTAACCTGGGTAAGAAAGAAGTGTCTGCGTTGTAAGAGAGAGGAAGCAGATATGGAAGAAGGTATGGTTCCAGACTCCCAAGAACTGTGGAACAGATTTCTGAAACATTAATCCTTCTATGAATTAGATATACATATAAATCTTTCTGAGATGCATTTAATACATGCATAATGATCCATATATTCAGCAATTTGCATTAAATTAAGAAAGTCATATTATTTATCCTTCTAACGACATAGCACTATTATGCTGGAATCCTTCACTCAGCGGAATTGTAGGAACGATGCCTTTTGTGACTTCTGCAAGTTAGTTGGGGGAAGACTTTAATGTGTTTGCATCTTCTCTGAATATGAAAGCAAACTTTTCACAGAAAGTGGAAAATGGGCTTGGAAATGGATTTGATCTGTCCAGTAATACTTTAGTGTAACTGCTTGTGACTCGTTAGACTAAACTAGCACATACGTGACATAAAGACATGGTAATGCATAACCTGACTCAGCTAAGTCCTCTGATGACAGAGCATCCAGCTTGCAAAATCAAAGTGCTTAACAGTTACAGCATAACAGAATTGGGACTGCCTTTAAGAGCGCTGAGACTCAGAAATGCTGTTCTCCTTTCCAGTCCTGGGCTTATTTTTCACACACTCTGGCCCTTTTCCCCGTTGCCTTACCTAGCCAGGCCGCTATTAGTTTCTTGTTTTTTCCCCTCCCAACTTCCTAGCGAAAGAAGCTAACTTTCTGAGTTCCCAATCTCAATTTCCCAATCTCTAAAACCTCAAAACAGATATTTTCCTCAGCCAGTATCCCTGTCTTTCCTTCCTACTCCATGTTTTACATGCTATTTCTACCTTTTTCTTGACTGCTCATTGAAAACTGTATTTTTAATATGCAGTGAATACATGCCTATTCTTGTTCTGGGAAGCCCTGTAATTTTTTGGGCAAAAATTTTCAGCCAAAAACAGTTAAGTGTTATAAACAGGCTAATTTAATGAATATTTTAAGATAATAATAACACTGTCTTATAAATTGTATGCTGTTAATGTTGGAAGTGCTGTAAATATATCCTTTGAAACAAAGGAAAATACTTGTGTGAACAAAATAGGCATGATTTTTCTGCAATATAAATCAGAAACATATACATTAGAGTTGGGATGATTTCAAAGAAGATGCTGGAAATGTCATAAAAGTCCAACAAACAATAAATGGTCACATATCGAGTGATTTATCTTTTCTAGTTAAAGTTCATTCAGCCTCAGAAAGCAACAAGAGAGATGGAACAATAAGAGAGAAAGACATGGTGGGGGGAAAGAAAAAAAAGGGGGGGGCGGGTTAAAGAGAGCAGGAGAAGAGGTGCAGGGCAGCAAAATTGTAGAAGATTTTTTGAGGCCATCTCCTTGACCCCAGCCTACCCCCACTGCTGCAGCCACCGGTCAGGGTGAAGTGAAGCTGACAATAGCTATTCATCATGTTGCAGAGCAGAATGTAAAATGAAAACCACAACTACCTCCTATGATGCAAGTAGGTACAGGAAGGGATTAAATCAATTGAAGATGTTATCCCAAAGCAGAGTAAGACTTCTGATTAAATTCGTCTTCTCTTAGAAGCAACAATTATTCTTCCCATCCCTTGAGCTACAAACATATGCACATAACACACCTTCATACCTAGTCAGGTGTGCTGAGAGCCTGGAGAAGCGCTCCAATCCACTCCTCCAATTTTTCTTTACCAGTAAACTGGATTCCCATAGATGAGTTGGTTTCACAGATGAATAGATGATACAGGAAAGGTGAAGAAAAGTGGTTGACAGTTGCTTTCAGGAAGACTTCTTGGATTTACGTTCTTCATTTACTCCAAAAGTTGACAGAAATTTTAACTACGCTCTCTGAGTCGAGGAGTCATAAAGAAAAAAATGATCATTCTTCCAAAACCCATAGCTCCTTTGTGCAAAGACTGCTTCCACAGAAGAGAACAGTAGAGTAGGCAGCAGTTTATAGCTAGTGAGCTTCTGCAGCTGGCCTGATACGTGGAAATAAATGTTCTCACCTGAAGCACAGAAGATGAAGTCAGTAAGTGCAGAAAAAGAAGAGAAAAAAAAAAGATTTTAAAAATCCTTGCTCCTTCTTCTGTTTCTTACTATCCCTGAAGGACAGAAATTCAACCTCAGGTGTCTCAGTAACGTGCTGTAAACATCTCAAAACAGTCTATCAATCTTGATGAACAAAACTCACATTTTTCAAATTACATAAGGCAGTAATTCTGGGCCAGCCTGAGAAGAACATACAATTCTTAAAAAGAAAGAATGTAATCTGCTTCAGTTGTGTGCATAAACATGCACATGTTCTGTCATGAACCCTTTAATTCTGCTAAAAACATCATTGTCCAAAACACCCTTGTATTCTGCTGTTAGTTCAAAACTACATTAATTAAAACTAACTGGTTAATGTGAGACAACTATTTTTTGACCTGCCTAATGGATTATCCATATAGAACTCCTTGACTGTCTAAACTAAAGCTGTCTCATATCCAAGTAAAATAACTGTAACACCTTCTCTTCCTTCCCTGACTCCTAAAAATAACAATTATCACAATAGAGAGGTTTAGAAGAACACAGTAGTACTTCAGTTACCCTTCAGAAATCACTTCACAGACACTGACAGCTCCAGTTCCCTGTTAGAATTGGACAGTGAAAAAGTTAAAGGGTGTTTAAAATAGAGGTGTTGGCTATTTAATTGGCAGGTGCCATGTTAACTTTAGTATGTCCAAGCCCTTCCAAGAGACAAGATCTGCTTTAAAACTTTGGGAGAAAGATTTTTATACTTACTAGAAATCATATATTTAAAGAATTTGCATGTGGTAAGGCATAATTAATACTTTTTTCATCCTAATTTCATCAGTATAAGTAAAAATTTGCTCTGCAGCTACTGATTTTCATAAGATCAGCTGCTAATCGTGTCACTGATTTATCACTAGGAAAGCATAATTTACTCTGTGGAATAGATCTAATGCATTACCATGCTGGTCTTTCATGACGGATGTAAAATATTTTATTTTCTGCTTAATATCAAAGTTATCTGAGAACATTTTCTGGCATTTTAAAGATACTATAAAGACAAATTTTCATGTACTTTATCCTGGTGCAAATTATGTATCTTTTCCCTGTGGTCACTGACTATTGTATTGCTAAATGTTTTCTTTTTAATTTGGAGCATATTTTTGGACTCTCTCTTTGTAGAATTTTTAAATAGTGGGAAAAATTTTAATATATCTATAGGAAAGTGGTGTTTTGTGTGGAGCAATAGATTTAGTACGTCATAACAGATGAGAAGCTCTGTTTGAAAAACTGCAGCCTCCAACACAGAGAATTTCCATTTCCAAAACACATTTAGTAGCCAACAGTTTGAAATGGTCTTTGTCCAAACTCATTATACTGATGTTCACATCTTTTGTAACTGTAAAAAATATAGGTTAAAAAAACTATATATATAGCATATCAAAATTAACCAGCATATAATCAGTGCTGTACCACAATAATCAAAATATCAACTGCATCTCTTTCATCTGGGAATTATATCATTTTTCATGTGCATTTTTCATTTTGTCATCTCTTGAATGTTTTCCTCTAACTACAGAAGCGTGGACATATGGTTAGGATCATAGTACTCGGAGAGGGAAACGACCTGCTACATCATCAATTCTCGATTAAGGTTCTCAAGAACCTAATTAGCTTTTAGTAGAACTGTGCAAATAATCTGGATGTGGAAAGAGCTGTGCAAGTCACATTTTGGTGAATGAAGCCATTTTCATCTGAAACTGCTGAAATGTTATTACCTGTTTGTGAATTTGATATTTAGGCACTGCTTCCATTTTAATTTTCTACTTCTTTTCTGTCAGTAGAAATGATATTTTTTAGAAATACTAATAGTATTGCATAATTATATTAAAATGTGGTGTTGTATATGTTATTATAAGAGGTTATATTACTGTTTTCCATATATCGTTATATAATCTTTATACTGTTGTATTGTAACCAAACTCATAACAGTTGCACATTGTAACTGTTGTATTATGTTGTTTGGATATATTATAAGTAATATAGAAATGCGTATAATGTAGAAGTATATTTAACATGTAACAGAATAAAACATCTTTATATTCTATATTTCCACTAAAACACTGTCCCCGCAAAATTCCTTGCAGCTTCTTAAGTTAAGCACTAACTTAAGTGTTCAAGGATCCAAGATAACTTTGAGTAAATTCTGAAACCTCTGCTAAGGGAAGAAAAAAGGAAAGTATTATTTTCTTACCCCAACTGACTATTTCAATCAATATCCAGCTTAAGATTTCAATCAAGGGTAGATATTGTTTATAATTATATTTCCTATCTTATGTAACTCTAGATACTACTGTGCCTCTGCAAGACATTTCACAATGCGTAGAAATTTTGCTGCTTTGATGGTTTTAAAGAAAATGTTATATGCCTGAGGTTTTTTCTCTCTCAGAACCTTATGCTTCTGATGACAAAAGTCATTTTATAATTTAGCCCCTGCATTTTCTTCTATAAGATTTTTATCTTCCAACTTTGCTCACTGCAAAACATCTCTGCTGTGTAGGCTTTATAAATATAGATATCTGAATGATATCAAATTAATAATTAATAAGGACATTTCTGTTCTTTTTTTCTGCTTCTGGATTTTATTGGTAAATGTTTAAAGAGGCAGCCATTAAATCCATATGTCTGACCATTTTCCTTGAAATTCCACTTCATTTAAAGCTGGTCTCAATTGCAAAACCAACAATATGAAGAACATGTTTATGGTGTGGAAGTCAAAGTTTGAGATATTCCCTAGAGTTTTACAAAGCAAAAGTAGTATTATTTCCAGCATAAATGCTAGATATGGCCAAAAACTGCATACTTTCCCACATATATTCAGATGTAAAAATAAAAGAGCTTTGGTCAAGCTGCTTTCCTTTTTTTTCTTCTTTTTTTCTCCTTTTATTTTCTTTTTTTTTTCCTTTTTTTTTCCCCTAAGTACTCAAATGCAAATTGTAGGAGTTCTAATGAAAAGCAAAATTGTAAACATTATTGTTTTCAAAAAGTAACTTTTAAATAAAGAGAAATGTTTTTGCTAAGTTATGAGGAAATCATGTGTTCAGGAGTAGAAACACCGTGTGATGTGCCAACATCTACACATACCCAGCATGAGTAGCATTTTAGCTTGAAAAATGCTATTGGATAACCTTTTGAAACAGAAAAGTTTTAGAAAGGAACTTCCTTGAAGTTCATAAAGTAATAAACATATTTGAAGAAATCGTCTGTTTAAAATTATTCTTTGTACAGTAAAGATACATTATTAAAAATGATTATCTGTTTGCTATGAAATACAGAGAAAAGGGTTAACGGTTCCAAAGATGAGGATTCCTTCTTTCTTTGCTGATACAAGAAAGCATGAAATCAATTTTTGTTCCAGGATGTAGTAAAGAAGCAGCTCTTGAGAATGAGAAGTTTCTTGATCGTGCTTAACTTGTTCTCTGAAATACTTGTTTAGTAATAAGATAAGGCTTTCTCTGTATATTGTTGCTTTGGGTTTTCTACGTCATTATATTGTGCATATACTAAAACTTTCCCAAAAGTCTGAAAGGTAAATCTCTTGATGCTTTTATATTCAGTAGTATAGACATCTGTTACTGTACTGAAGTTTCTCTATAAAATATAGCACCGTAACCTGACCACTGAGAAGATAATTTTATTCTATAAGTTAGTATTATACTTAAATTGACCGTGAACCTCTGTGTACATCTTATTTTTAATTTCTTTTTAATTTGTTATAGCTAAATAAGCAGTCTCAACCAACATTTTTGAGGTGCTATCCTACAATATCCCTTGCTTTGATTATTTGTTATTAAATTTTAAATCCAATGTTCAGTTTCAGAAGAAGAATTTGTTTTGCTTAATTCCCTCTTTCATATTTTTGCTTTGGAAGCAACTTTAAGTAGCCTGTGTCTGATACCTGAGGCCTTAGAGTATATTGAATTCATTTTATTTTTAGGAATTTGATATGCCTACCAGTATTTATCAATGATAGTTCACATGATAGTACAGATAAACACCAAATACGGTAAAACTTTTGATCAGACTAGGACACAGCCCTGTTCTCCTGGGGAATAAGTCTCTGGATCTTCCACAAAGGTATTGAGACATTAAGCACTAGAAGAGCCAGAAATACTTCTGAAGGCTACAGAATGCACTGCATAACTAAATGGAAGTTAAGTATAACACATTTTGTCAGACCAAAGTCCATCTAGCTTGGTGTGTAACAATGGCAAGAAATAGATTTTGAGGAAAGTATAGACGAAGAAGAGAAACATGCAGTGAGGTTCTCTTGTTCTCCCAGCTTAGTTTTAATTACTTTAGTGGAAGGTTGGGAAAATTATGAACAAATTGATAATGAGTAATATGGTGCTTACCACTTTCTCAGTGTATTCTGCTTGACTGCAAGGAATAAGACAGAATTTTCCCCGATTATATAAATTTACTAATTTTTTTATTTTGTTACCACTTCTATCTAACTGTTACAACAAAACGGAGTAACGGGGGCTCTGAGTCCTTCTACTTAGTTGACTTGAATGTATTAGAGCTCTGTACAAAGGCACAGCAAAATCCCTTACTGTCCACTCACTGAAAGAAGTGTATGTTACTGGAGCTATAGCTGGTTGATGGGAACTTAAATGAAACCACTGAACAAGCCAGACACAGAGAAGGCTTCTACGTGGTCATTTTTGAAAACATAATGAAAAAATTACACTTCTGATAAAGACCAAGTAAATTGAAACAACATGAAACGTTCACTAGGGGACCAAATTTTGTAATTTGCATAATACACCATCATAAGCATGTATATACATACATATAAATGTGTATATATGTATATATACACCATTATTATATATATTCTTTTTTCAGAAAGACTAGTGTATTTACACTGCAGATGATGGTATATATACACACGCACATATATATAGTCTTTCTGCAATTAGTCTTTCTGAAAGGCATTTCAAGTTTTTCTGAATATTTCCTGCTACTGTATGTAGTTTTCCTAAAAGCATTACCTTTTAGGAACTTCTAAACCTAGCAACTCCTCCCAGCCATTCCTTATTATGCTTTTGATAACACAAGTTCTGATTCTTTTCACATGTGTTTCTGTAGTGTATTCAAGGACAAATTAGTGTAGTCTCTGATATTTATGTTCCATGAAAAAGGGGTCACTTGCAGTCAAGTGATGGGAAAAGACTGGCATCTTCACAAATATGTCAGAGATTAAGCTCATATTGACCTGAAGAGAAAAATTCGGAAATGCCTTGCCTTAAAGGCAACGAAGGGCAGGAAACAGCTATCACCAGTCCTTGCATAGATAGTGTAGCTGACCCCGTTCCAATGCTCTCAAAATACACCTCAACTCTGATAAAAGGATTTCTCAATTAAGGACTGCAGAACTTGAGCCAGAGAGAGTGCACATGGTTAAATGGAGGAACATTCTAAAGAAGTTGTTGTTAAATAACTATTCTACCAGTATATTAATCCTCACTAGATGCAGTTATTGAATTGAGGAGAGGTTTTAAAGGTGAGGGTTACAGTGCTGTAATTTAAGAAGTCATATTGGTACATTAGGTCATTGGTACATTAAGTGTAAATATATGCATTCTGAAACAAAAAGTGTAGTAGCTCCTCTGTTAGACCCCTGGTGGCCTGAGTTCTTATTTCCACTTCTGAGAGCCAGGGAGTCTTGAGAATTAAGAGAACTCAAACTATGGCTTTTAGAACTAATTGGGGTGAGGAGCCTGGGCAGGGCCATGTAGTACATGGTTTTAGGCAGCTTTTGATCTCAGGATGTCCTGGGTCAAGCTGAGCTCTTCTGGATTGCAAAGTGTAAAGTTCACAGTTTTGTGCTCATTATGTATGGGATCATTTTTATAGGGAATGTGCACAGAACACCTTATTTCCAGGGAGCTCAGCATGCTACATTTGTTTATCCCAGTCACACAGCTTTACAGTTGACAAGACAGAGTGGTAATTACCATGTCGTTCACATCCTTCGTTACCTTTTTCCCAAGGTCTTTTTGGCTATGATATTAGGATCATAGGCACATCATGAGATTGCAATGTGTTGCTGTGGATTTAAAATGCATTTCAAATCCATAAAAGGCAACCTATTCATCTGGCAGGACTTTAAGCTAAGGTTGTTTGTCTGGTATGCAGCATGTTCCCTATAGTACTTGTTCATCCTCAAAGGAAGCTTGCCAGAAAGCATTCTTCATAATGGAGTTAGGTAACACACTAGCAATGTGCAAAATCGTATCCTGAGGCACAGAGACATCATTTTGTACAGCATCTGCAGTAAGACCCTCAGCAATGTAGGGAGCCTATCCAGCTTGGGAGCTGTTTTCCTCTGAAAATAATGGTACTTGCTCTATCACATACACAGATGCGAGAACCCTATATATGGATGTTAGTATGACAAGAGGAAATAATTGTACAAAGTTATCAAAATGTAAAGTGAATGATCAGTCCCACGGGAATGTTCTTCCGTGCCCAATGTCCAAATTTATCCAAAGGCTTTTTCTTTTTCTTATGTCAGAAAATATTCAGTTATCTGTAAGAATCTGCAAAACAAGTACTACAGCCCATTCCTTTAAACTTGCTTAAATAATTATGAGTTGGTTAGAACATAGCATGGATGTAATACGGTGGAAGATGTTCTGATATCTTCAGGCTAAATTATATTTCTTCCTCTTTATGAAAGTGTCCTCTGGTAGAGGACTAACATCTAGTAACTAAGATACTATTTGGGCTTTAAGCAGAAAATAAAATACCTTTAAAATTATCTAGAGTACTTGAACCATATAGTGTTGTGTATAAAAACAGGACAGAAAAGCACGATGAAGTTGGAAGTAATTTTGAAATTAAAAAAGTTGGGAGGAGTAAGTTGAAATATTAAAAATGTTTCATCAGAGAAGTCTGTGTTGACAAAATGTCAAATATAAACTATACTTACAAGCATTTAAAAATACTTACAGCAGATGACTGCTGACGTGGTAGACCCACATTCTTGCTGCCTTGGTCAACGTGGGAACAAATCACAAGGATGTTTGGGATCCTTGGCTTATTCTTTGCCTAAGTGGTGGTAAGATATAAGTTCATTGAGCCTCAGTACTTAAAGTCATTTTAAATTAATTCGTATCTTCCTCCTCTATCTTCTCGTGACTTTTAATTGCTTATTGTGCTTGGTGAAACTTGCTTTAAAATAATAGTGGCAATAAAGACTGATGGTGCCTTTATCTAATGAAGCTATTTTGTGAATCTGCATCAAGCTTTACTTATTCTGCCAAGAGCAGAGCAGCTGTGATTGTTGCAGCGTCGTTTAAAGTGCTCTGAGACAGAGACACAAATTATGTTTTTGGGTTCCTCTTTCTTTCAGCGGGGGTTGTGTGCAGCGGGGCTTGTGCAGCGGTAAATAGCACTGGGCAACACAATACCAAGGTCTCTCTTGCCCATTCAGAATAAAGAGGGACTCAGAGGGAAAGGATGCTTTAGTTTGTGTTCTTTTTCACAACATAGGGAGCTTCTAGCTCCCACTGTAATCAATATTAGCGGGCACTATTTTGCAAAATTCTCCTTCTTCTAATAATAGCATTTCACTTCTATAAAAAATCTGTAAATATCTTCCAGCTGCTAATTAGGGCAAGTCTCTGAACTATAGGTAAAAGATTCAGTTTCCATGCCTGGCACAGAGTACACAGGGGAAAAAATGATGGTCAGTTTTCAACACTCAATTTTTTTTCTTTTCCATTTTGTTTTGGTCACAGTTGTGTGCAGTGGAATCACAGAGCGCTCAGGAAGGGAGAAGGTAACTTTCTGTGCTAGGATTTAGCATGGCGGCCAGGCCTAAAGGCATTTTCTCTAATAAGTGCTATGAAATCTTCACAGTAAAGAAAAAAAATCAAGTTGCTGCATTACATCTCATCCAAGAGAAGATTTTTCTGTCCCAGACATCTGTTATACTGTAGCAAGACAGTGATTCAAAAAAGGTCCGTAGTAATATTTAATTAGGTGATCTGATGTAGCACTTGATGTTACAGTCTATTTTAGCACCTTTTCCGCATGCTGTAAGGTCACTGTACTGATGTTACTTCTAAACTGAATATTAAAAGTAAAGTGAATCTCTGTGAATATATTACATACCATTCAATTCTTCTGTATTAATGATACTTTAAAAAATCAAAATATATTAGACTAAAAAATAGCAAACTTCAAACCACTTCCCACATCCCTTCCAATCTTCTCCAAATCAATTAGAAAACATTATCTACACATTATTAAGAACTTTGGAAAAAAATCTAAAAGATATATTTTCATGTCATTCATTCCCATGTGTTTTTATCTTGTTCTGATAGAAAGGCCTTCCTTCAAGTTGAACACTAAACAAAGATTGCAAGAAATATAAAAGGTTAAAAATGCAAGCAATTTTAAAAAGACAATAATTTGGCTGCAAGCATTGCTTAGCTTAAAGAGATCAGTGACTGCATTAAGACAACCAACCATTTAGTGAAGGTTCTTTCAAGATTTCTCTGTGATATCGGAGATAGCATTAGAGGGAGCTTCCTTTTCTCTGCTTGTAGCCCTTTTCATGAGAAATCATGTCATTGCTTATGGCAATATGCGGTGGCAAACATGGCTTTCTGTCACAAAAGCCCAGAATTAACAAGTGAGCTTGACCTAGCTTTTTTTGCTTTGCTGTAGTCCTTATTTTCTTTCCTTTCCCAGAATCTTTATGTTAAATGGTTTGAAGTAGATTGGGTTTGTATTTCTCTGTGTGGATTAAATGTGACATGTTACAGGGAGCTCTGGCAGAAATATGTGGTAAGTAGGTCACAACAGCTCTGTTGATTAACATATTGGTGATCTACAACCACAATATCAGTTATAATGTGACAGATAGATAACATAAAATTGTGTGCATTTGTTGAGGGAAGGTATGTTTCCAGCATGAGACCAGACTGAATAACCATGCAACACTAGCAATATATTTATTTTTTTTCTTAAAACCATAACCCTCTCATGAAATGTTTTTAGCCCATAGCTTAGCCTGAGGCCAAATCCAGGGAAAGTAGCCTAAAGCTCATGATGAATGTTTACTGACTTTTGTGGTCAGTGTTTCTCAGGAGTAAATTGTAAAGAGCAGATGAGCTGCACTTTATGTTTCCAGCTTCAGGCTGTGGAAAGGAGGTGGAGGAAAAGGTATGCCATTTAAACAACCCTTATCCCCCCAAATTATGCTCACAAAATATGCTTCACCTCTTCACAATTGTGCATACTGAAAATACTAAATATTGCATTCCCTACTAGGAAGTCAAATACAGCTACCTCATGTGGTTTAAATAAAATAAGAAGTATGCTCATCTAGAGAACAAGCCAGATAATTCAACATGAAAATCTATGGGTTGAGAAATGGTCTTGGGAGCCTCTGGGTGAACCTGGAGATTTGGCACAAGGGAAGTCTGCAGCAATCCCTTTGCTTGATTAGCAGCAGGATGTGCACTGCCTTTTCCTACTGTCTTTATCCATTTTTCAGCAGCCTGCCACATGCAATATGCCAAAACTCATGCACAAAATCCATCTGTGTAACACAAACAAATGCATGTACACACATGCACACACACAGAGTTCAGTTCAGAAGACTCCGCGTAGCCTTAATAAAAAGTTCTTTCTGAACCAGTGAACTTGCTGAGATAGACTTGCACAAGCTTTTTGCAGAACATGGGAACTTTACAAAGCATGTTTGAAAATCCTTCTCTTGTGACTTTCAGGCTTATGATCTATTTCCATAGCTTTTTTTTTTTTTTTTTTTTTTTTTTCTGGATTAACCTGTTTTCACCTGTATCCAGAAAAGTGTCATTGGACATGCAAGTCAATAGTAATAACTTCTTTCCCCATAGCACTAATATGCACATATGTTAAATTTATTCACTTGTATGACACTTCAAGAGAACTTGCATAGCATACCAGTATTGGAGGTGGCGTTTCAGAGCAAGCTATGATAACTTAATGATAATTGATTGAAACGCTGAAACTTACTCTAGATAACATTCTAACTTTTAGATCAGATGTCTATCATTGCAAGCTGACTATTTTTAAAGGATATTTTATTTGATTAAATTTTAATGCTATTATGATATAATTTTTGAATTTCTAATAATAATTTCAGAAGATGTAAAATCCTTTATTTCAAACCAAGAGCCAAAGCGAAACATGGAAAGCAACAGGCAACCTGAAGGCTGTACCCTGAAAGCAAGAATCTGCAGGCTGAATTTTTGCTTTTGCATCAGATGATAAAATCGGAAATCACTTTCAAACAAAATTCAGGTATAACCATGAAATAAACATATTGACATCAATTAGATACTTTTGGAATACTTTAGGGCTTTTGGAAAGGCCCTTTTTAAAACAATGTACGAAGCAAGGAAAATGGGAATGCAGTCTGCTTCTGATTGATCATTGCAACTGTGGAAACTATCTTGTGCAGGTTTCACAAGAGGTCTGCAGACCCACTCACACTCTCCTGCCATCCCAACTGTTCTCTTTAGAAAAAAATGTCTCTGGATATCCAACATTTATGTTGTTATGTATCTAGTTAAAGCCACTTCAATTTTTCTGCTTGAAAATTGCCTTTTCTGCTTCAGCATTGTATGGCTCAGAAAAGAAGGTTTATTATCCCACTCATTACACAAGGGCAAACAGTTAGGGAAATGTTAGACAGAAGCAAATAAGGATGAAATCCAGTCTCTCTCCACTTTCATGACCTACAGTAGACTTTTCTAGCAAAGTAGGAGAAAGAAGTTAATCCCTCAAGCGTAAATCAGCATCTAATAATTAGGTGTAAAATACAGACTAGTTGTAGTGAGGGTGATCTAAGACAGAACAAGTTAGTTAAGAGAAGTTTTAATATTTTCAACCATCAATATCAGTAAGAGATCTATGTGTATGGATCTGGGAGAAGTTATAATCTTATGATCTTATCGTTAACTAATTCCAAAAATCTTATAGTTTGTGGAGGGGGGAGATCCCACTGGCCACTTATCGTGGGAAAGGAATAATAAACCTCCTTAAATCAACTGAATTGAAAAGTGGTGAAGAGTTGCTTTCGAATTGGTGGAGTCAATATTTGCTTGATGAAGTTAGCAAGAAGGAGAGAGCATTCTGTTTTAAAGAAAGTGCTGGTATAATTTCTTTCCTTCCATGGAGCCTGTAAGTGTGGTAGAGGAGAAAAGAAGAGATGGGTTTACTATAGTTGCTATTTATGCTTGCTATAATTAGCTTATCTACAGGTAGATCATTGTAGTAACAAAACATTTAAGACTAAATAAGTTGGCCATTCTAAGCTTTCTATAATTTTCTGCAATATATATATAATATATATTTTCTTTTTTTGCATATATATTTGTGTAAATATATATATATATATATGTATATATTTAGGAACTTTCACTGAATTATCATGAGTCGTCAGTTTTTTTATTCCCATGATGTTTTTTTTTGCTTCGTGGTTAATATGAAAGCTGGAAAGCATCCCTTATTTCTTAAATCTTTAGCATTGCTCATCCTGCTCATATACACATACCACTGGGAGATTTTTATTGCTTTAAATATTTGGGAACATTCTTGCAGAGACCAGTGTAATCCTGACAAAATGTAGTTTGCTGGGACAGCAAACAAACATATCCTTTATACATAACACCTCACGTAGTTATGAATGGCAGGTGTAAAATGCTACTGAATTGGAAATGTCAGGCATAGTAACGCAAAGTACAAAAGATTCACAAGTTTCCCTGTGAGCATCCTCTGCAATGGATATTCAGGTATGTCTAATATGGGAATATCTAATTACAGTTTTCATGTCTTTTCATTCACCCCCTCCCGTGGTGTAAAAATGAAAACAAAACCAGAATTTGGAGAAGAAAGATTTTCATGAAAACCATTTCAGTGAGATAAAGAAATGCTCAAATGCTGATATACTCTCTCAGAAAGACACTAGAGAGAAATGGAAAAGAGACTCAAAACCTGCTCCGTACCACTCATTTCTCTCTTTCTATTAGTCTTGTCAAGCGCAGATGCATTTTTCCTGCAGATGTAGTTTTCCTGAGCCCTCTGCTTCTGTTGTCATTAATTTACATTTTGAAAAACAGCTTTGCTGAAAAGTTACTCACCATAAATTGGTTCTTTATGACCCTTCTAGTCCATTTGGCTACAGAGTGAAACAAGATTCAGCCTGAAAGGGAAAAGCAGCCGAGACTGACAGTGAATTTCATAAAGGGCATATAAGAGGCTGCAAGGAAGAACCTGAATCATCCCCCATCCCTGCTTCTGAGTTATTAGGCCACATCTCACTCAAAAGATTAAACATTTTATCTCACAGGTCATTCCATTTTATTGCAGCGTTGCCTTTAGCAATGCTATAGTTAAGGTTCTGTCAGTGTTTCTATTATAGGCCCCTATTTTCTGGAATTTATAACTTAGGGCTAGAAATTTCCTCTGGGTTAAACTTGGCAACAGCATAGTAGGTCTTTTTTCCTGCAGAAAATTTCTTCCCCATCCACTCTCCACTTCCCAGTGTATATTTGAAGTAGATAGGAACTCTGCAACCATCTAGTTATAAATTTAAGCAATATTTCTTCCACTGAAGAATCCAAGAAATTTCATAAGGCATGCACTTCTTAATGCTAAGCTGCATGCTGGGGAAATTTTTTAATCAATGAAATAGTGGAAATGCAGAGCAGGTACTCGGTGCATGTGCATGTGTATCTGCATCGGCACACGTGTGGGGGCCTTCTGAGGATGCACACACAGTCTAGCATTTTTTTCGTAGTATTTTATAAAAAGTGCCATGTCAAGATGAGGATCAGTAGTTAATGAGTGCTTAGTGAAGTTAATAAGAGTCAATTGCATACACATCTGGCATTCAGTAGTTATTGCATACGGCTTCGTTTGACTGCATGTAGTGATGCATTCTCACTCACTGAAAGCAGAGTTTCTCAGTTTAAAACAACTTTAAAATCTAAAAAGAAAAATCATTTTAAACTGAGAGGAACTTGCGTAAGTTGCTTTGCAATAAATACTTCTCAGGATCCAACCCAAAGCTCTGAGCATGAATGAAACAGCAGCAAGTTGAGCTCAGAACCTATAGTTTAATTGGGTTAGCTCCCAATATTTAATATGCTCAAACACTCAATAAAATGTTAGCTGCTGAATGATGACAGGAGTAACATGTCGGAAGAGCCAGAAGATCCTTATTTAGCACAGCACTTAAATGCACTCTAAAACACTTTCTGAAATGTGACCCACCTGCAGAACTTGCAAGCAAAGATCACTGCAAGGAGCGGGAGTAGAGAAAGAAATAATGAAAAGACCTTAAAGCGACTTTGAAAATAGAGTGGGCAGGACAGAAAGAAAATCATTCAGGGATTATATAGGAGAGAAATGGGAAAATACATTTGGTAAACAGAAAAAAAAATCCAGGTGGGAAATAGAGAACGAATCAAAGGTGGAAAGCCAAAAGAAAATATAACCCATCCTCTCACAACCAAGTTTACTGAAAGCTGTAATCACCAAATTTAAATTTTAAATTAAGATACTCTTTATAATAACTATAAATGAAAATATGGTGGAAAAAGGAAACTGGAGGGTAAAGGAGGCTGAATAGTTGCAGAAAACTAGAGCCTTTCTATTTTTAGCTCAGTGGTTCAAAGGCAGAGTAGATCAGTAGTGACTGAAAATTATTTCCATCTGTTCTAGTTGCCTCACAAAATGCTCGGATGGTCTCTGCTCCTTTACTACCACATGGATCACCATCTCCTAGGCAGCTGCCGCTCGCCGGTGCCGCTGGAGCGGAATGCAGCGCATTCCCTGGGCAGTGCCACACAGGTTAGATTGCTGCTGCTCCCGCTGAACTTGCCATAGACCTCATATTCCGGTGTCTCTTTGGATAATTAAAGGTAATACAAAGAAAAAAAATATGGTTAGTTAACTCAAGAGAGGCAAGTCCTGTTTCACTGAACAAAATGCACTCGTCACATGTTTCACTTGAGTAAGTGCATTGGCTTAGGTCTTTAATGTCTCTGAATGACACATTAGCAGAGCACATTGTTAGAAATGGGAAACTCTTTGCAATATGATCTATAAAAAGTGCTTCTACTTATTTCTTCTATAGAGAGAATGGAGTCCCGTATGGTGACTAGCCATAAGAAACTACCTGGGGGCTTTCATATTGCAGCCACTATGCTGTTTCAAATGTCAAACTACAGCATTACTACCCAGGGATAGCAAATTTGGATGACCTTGGGCAAGCTAAGATATTGACTACGGCGCTCTCATATCTTTAAACAACCATACAGTTAATGCTTAGACAGGGACATACAAGCTATTGTGGGGAAGGGGCATGTCTTTTTAATGAAGAATTAAAAGGCAGACAGGGAGGTGCATCTTAGATCTCCTTTTTTCTCAGGTTGTGTATATTCCTCTTTCACCTGCTTCACTTACCATAAGGTATGGAAGAGCACTATAGGCACCATTTGAAATGCTCCTTTCCTTCTTTCCAGCTCGCTTGCACAATGATGTGATTGCTTCTGTTACACGAAACAGAGAAGCAAAGAAGGATAAAGAAGATAATAAGTCGTGCATTAAAAAATATTTTTTCATAATAAGGTGAATATAGCATGTTTTTCAATCATTTTTATGCTGACATTTGTCAGAAAGAATAAACTGTAATCTCCATTCTCTTCTTACCGCTTGAAACTTGTGGAGTACTTAACTAAAGAAGTTGTTTTTCTCCTTCAAAACATTCATTAAAACACAAATGACTTTCTCCCTTTTGATGCTGCCAAAAGAAATCTCACAGCATGTAATTAAATCTCTGTTTTAAAGTACTTTTCTCAGCAAACACAGGCTTCTAAGTTGAAGACTGCATAATAGATGTTATTAACTATACATATAAATAGAAAATGTGTCTTGTAAAACATTATATTTGCTGAATGAGTTTGCCTTTTTCCAAAGTCATCTTCTTATTAATGACTCATGAGTTTCTTTTCTATTATTTAAAATAATGTAATCATAGGCTATTCTGGAATAATTTGATGTATCTTATGTTCATATCCAAACCTATTAATTAAATGGAGCATAAGTATTTATAATGTGCTGTATGCCTCTATTATTCAAGTTAATCCCTTTAATCCTATTTAAATAGGAAGATAGAAGTCAATCCCAATAACATCTCTATAAACAAATATTTAATAAACCTGTTTCAGTCTTTGTTCTCCCTTATCACCTGTCCTGGAAACGGCAAGTGAGTTTGCTAGTCTGTTCTAAGTAGGAAACAAAGGAGATGAATGGGAAAGCAGGCAAAATTGCAGCTGCGTAGCAGAGGCTACAGGAGCAGAAATGGTGAGGTAAAAGCACTTTACAGTGTTCTCAGGTATGGTATCTCTCCAAAAAAAAAGGCTGCTTTGGGATGCTCCTGATGCCCTGGGTCTTTCTGATGGCACAGCCTGGCACTCCAGCCGTGTCTAGAGCACAGCAACTGGGCTGCAGTTTGAAGAAGCCGCGTACCACGGGCTGCGTCCAGACGCCAAGCTGCAGCTGAGCGTGTGTCTGTGATATGACCTGGCATTTGGAAACCAACAATCGCATGAGGAAGCCACGTTGAACGTGCGATTTTGGATTTGCGTCTCCGTGCGCTATGATCTGCACATATGGCAGGTCACCAGAAACCGGAAAAGGAGCAGTTGTTTTTTCCCTGCTGTGAGCAATGGATTTGAACATACTCACACTGTTTTCACACTGGCTTTTCTCCCTTTCGCCCCAAAAGACAAGTACAAACTGAGCTTCTGAAATTCCTTTGGGCAAAAGAAAACCGCACTGTGTCTATACAAACCTACAGGTTGGTTTAGATAGTCCTTTCTGTCCAAGGACACTTATATCTAAACTAGATCTGCCTGCCAAGATAAATCTTTGTTTTGTTAGACAAAGTATGACTCATTGCAGTTAGAAAATTCAGTGGATACAAAATTTTACAGGTTACAATGCACAAACTGATCTTTTTTTGGAAGCCCAGATAGATTGATATTTAGATTATCTGTTTGTTTCACTTTCTTAAGATAGGAATCTTAAAAGTAAATGCTTTCCTTAAAAGCAACAACTCCCTAAGAATAGCAGTAACATAATTGTGTCAAGAAAATGTGTGAAAGTTTGCATGTTTGAAACTACAGTTATTTGTGCACTGTCTATGGATTCACTAATGAATATCTTTATTAAAAACAACAAACTCAAAACTATAAGTCGGTGATCTGAGAAGGGAAGAATAATCATTTAAGGAGAATCAAAGTATTGGCTACTCTATATTATTTCTCTGCACAGAATATGTTAAGAAGGCTCTTCCCATTTTGAGAAGTTTAAGGTCAGTTTAAGTTCTGTTAGATATTAAAGTTTGAGAAGTTAAGATACTGAAATGAAATGTTGAATTAAAGAAATAAAAGTAATTGCTTTTTGATTTGTCAAGTACAGACAAATTCCAAAGTAATTTAAGATGAAGTGGTTCAACTGCTAACACAATTATGCAGTCTTTCATTTGAACAGACAACTATGCCAAAGGACTAGATTCATTTAGATTCCCTAAAAATGAAGAAAGAATAATCCAGAAAAAATTACTGAAAGTGGTTTAAAACAACAACAACAAAAAGACACAAAAGACAGTGGGGAAAAAAATGAGTCTAGCTAGACTTTTTTAATTTCTTAAGATAATATCCCATAGAATAATATAATAAGAAGTGTGAGTAGCTGGCTTTGTAAGCAGAGTTATAATAGGTTAAAAATGGCGTGAAGAGTAGTAACGAACAGCATAAATATGCTAAAATATTAAAATTGTGTTGTCTCTGAAGTGCCAATAAGGGGAAAAGGGTTGATCAGGAAGCAGGAAATTCTTTCCTTTTGAGTGAGAACAAGTTGGAATTTTTGTTTGCTTTAAGAGGCAGGTGGCCTACCAAAGATTTCTTGTTCTTTTGCTTTTATTCCTAGCATTGATGGATAGATGCTTGTGGGCGAGGAATTATTTCACATCACTACTTGTTACCTAGTGCTTCATCAGTAATCGTAGGGGCTCGTTGTTCTAACATGATATTTGAGAAAGCTAACAAATAGAAATCTGGGAGAAGTCCAACAAAACACTGAAATTATATAGGGAAATTTTTCTTCAATTCAAAAATAAAGGTCTTCAGAGCGTTTTGCATCCTACCACAACTTTATTCATACATACGGGATTTAGTAGTGCAATTTAAATCTTGAATTATAAAGCTTTCTGCTGGCGGCAAGTTCTTATCCTATGAATCCTGGTCAATGCACAAGTGTGTGTTTATATGCCAGTTTGCATAAAGATGTGATTTAATCTTTTTTCGATTAATTTTATTTTGAGGCAAGAAAAGGGAGAAAATATTCATGAAAGCTAAACCAAACATACTGAGGCAAGTAAAACATACCAAAGTCACTCTTCCTAGACTCCGTTCCAAGTCAATGGTGAGAGACAAGTTGTTTTACAAGGTGGCTTAAAATCAGCTCCAGCTCTCTTTTATGTCCCAAGGAAAAGGCTCACTGACACTAGAGGGAGCCTGGAACAATGGCCCTTTGTAGACTAAGGTGAACCTTTGGGAATACCCACTTTAGCCATTTAGCAAGGATCACTTTAAAACCAGCTATGTCAAGCTAGATTGCACCTAAACATGTTTCACCACAGGCTACCACAGAGAAACACAGCTTTAAAGCAACCTAAGAGAACTTACGTAAACCAACAGCTCCTTAGGACGAGGTGGCAAAGTGCTATCTGTAGATCAAGTCAGTTAAAAAGATAGAGTACCCACTGAAAGCATGTATTACGAGAAGGTGAGAATCTGTGAATTTCAGGGTTTTTCCAAGAGGAGGTAACTATACACATTTTGAAAGAACCATATCCTCTCCATTTCATTTATTAGGTCCAACTGTCACAATTCATCTGACTTAACTCTGCACATGATGCACACTTGGATTTGAAGATACAGGGAATATTAGAGTGATTTTGGAGACAGAACAGTATGTTTCTGATCAGCCACATCTTAATTTTTGAAATCTGCCAAGAGATGCCAACTTTTAGTGTTTATTTTGTACCATGGTGATAAGAAGCGTTCTTAATGGCAGTTCCCTTGTGTTTTGTTTTCTCCCTCTAGAGCCTCGTTGTAAATAAGAGACTCCATTTTCATGTGTTTTTATGATGAAACATTGTAGCCAAATGAATGCCATGGGACATGTCTTAAACAAGTAAGCTACAGAGGACTGAACCTGTTTAAAGAATATATTTCCTCCTCATGTAGAACAACAGGCCCTGTGAAATGAATACTTGTACTGAAACTTCCTGTGCACTTAAAATGTAGTTTAAAGAAGTGTTGCTTGTTAAGGGAAATGACCTAACAACATTTTTATACAGCCAGCAGTGTTACAGTGCAGCATACATTGGGACCTTTAATAATGCACACTAATTGCAGAATCATATGACTTGAAAGAATTGCTTTTTTATCCACTTTAGATGACTTTCAAATAAACTTCAATACTGTGGCTGCTAAGGGTTGCAGCATGCAGAAAAGACAAGCAGTAGTGTGTACACAGGTGCATATACCTGTAGATATATAAAATAGAAGCTGAAGGGATGGAGTTCTCGCTTTAAAATATTCTTACTCAGTCACGCCATGATTTATATCCACACAAGTGTTTGTACCCTAAAAATAATGAGGGCCAGAGGCAGCCTGCGAAACTTGGGCTTTTCCTTGGCAATGTAAGTTCTGGGGATGGGGAAAAGACCTCTCTTGGAGGCTGCAGGAGACCCAGAGAGCCCAGGGGCAGTGAAACACCCCAGGGAACAGAGCCGAGTGCTGGACTGGAGACCACCTGCAGCGCAGCGAGGTGCCGAAGTGCCCTGGTCCAGGGAAACACCAATATCCTGATCCGCTCCCTGTGCATCTTTTCATTGATTCAGGGTGCTTTGGACAGAACCCTTAAATTTCTGGCAGGAAGTAGACAGGAGAGAAAAAGAACCCCAAAATACTTAATCGTATAGCACATCTGTGAAGACACCCCCAAATGTTCAAAAGCTAGAGTAGATAGATGCAGGCAAGTTAATGCCACGTGTATGCAGCTTTCCTTTCAGAAGAGAGGAATCTGTTGTGTGTGGGTTAGTATCCTTATCCACAGCTACATCCTTTTTTTAAAAAAGATGGCTCATACTGCTTTTCTATTTCTACATTCAGTGCTCTTCATTGACAGTCTGTTATTTTTTGCATTGCCGATGAACAAAAGTGCCAAGCATCTCTGCAATAAGAGTAGCTGGGTAATTATCCTCTTCACATACAACTGGTTGTCACACTGTGGAAGTTGTATTTAACAAAAGCACATTTTATTAAGTATTACCAGAAGACAAAAGAACAGAAAGCAGCAGAGAAGAAAAATGGTCACCAAGAAATTTAGTGCTGAGGAATGTGCTCTGTATTTTTCACCATTTGCTATATTTATTGAAAAATCAATGGTAGATCTCCTGCAGTGTGACTGTTGTGTGACAAACTCTTATTATAGGCTAACGGTCTATTACACCCGTTCATTTGTGTAAAACTTTTTGCTGGAGTGGCAAATATTGATAGGATTTCAGACTGAAAAGCAGAAAGGACACTCTCAAAAAAAAGCGAAGCAACATGTCTGACAGCACAGTTCATTAAGAAGCTGAAGAAAAATGTGTTAGGCATGAACTGTAGCATAAACTAAAGTTGCTTGTGGATCTTTTCCAAGGTGCAAATAGATTTTTTTATTCGCAACCTTGGTAAATTTTCAGCTATGTTCACGCATACATACATATACCACAATAATATCTTCCACACACTCAGTATTTAAGCGTAATTATGCCTCTATTGGAAGGCTTGCCAGAACTGCACCTCTGGAAAGATTTTAAAACATTTCAGTGATTTCTTCTCAACTCTCATGACGGTTAATTCTTGCACTTTTGCACCGCAGAAGTGTTGAACTGCACTGGAGATAACTCACGTATATGTTTAGTTTAAAGTGCGATGAAGTCACCCAGGCTTCTCTCTTGAGTCGCCATTTCCGAAATTAATGTGGAACAGAAGGTGGACGTCATAGCAATGCATTTTGTCTCCAAGACTGTGGTGCTAGGAGCATTGGGGAGTTCCAACGGGGATATTGAACTGTGCTTAATATTCAGCATTTAGCTTCATTTCTGAGTAACGTTGGGCTTTCAGACCGGTATCCTCCTGACAGTTTCAAAGTGGTTTTGACCGTGCTCAGCTCCTTTCCCTGTAGGGGGTTAATCTCATAAAGATTTCAGCCACACAAGCACTAGTGTCAGGGGTATAATGATCACTTTGAAGTTTGTTTGCTTTCCAGTGCATTTAAACACTTTAAGTGTTCCAGAAATAGGATTAGATGCCCCAGTGAATTCATTTCATTTACCCCCAGCAGTGGTTTTCCAATACTATATGGTGTTTACATGGTATCAATTTAGTGGCATGCTGATTTCCAAGATTCATCCCCTCCCCTATCAATTTTCTACCTCTTGATCCCACTTGAAAATTGCTGCGATATGCAGTAAATGATACTAAGAAAAGGAATATTGGGATTCTGTTATCTTCTTGTTTCAGTTATTTTGGGGTGATTTTCTTTGGTGGATTTCTTTGTAAAAAAAAAAAAATAGTGACCAAAAAAAAAATCAGCACTTGCAATAAATACCTCGTTTGATTTCTGAGAAAGTTGACATGTCTATATGTGCAAAGCATATTACCCCTCTAAGGAAACTAGAATCACGATCTTCATTTTTTTTTTTAATCTACAGGTTCTGCACACTGAAAAGTTATATCCGTGTTTTTGGTGAGAAAACACGAGCATCTAGGCACACTGAATTGTCTTGTTTTTCTCTAACAGCAGAAGCACCTTATGCAGGACTGAAACACTTTGAATTGCCTGCTTTTTTTCTTCCTTTTAAATACTTCTATACAAACCAATATGACTCAAATTCCCATTCAAGGAAGTGCTCTCAAGGGCAAAATCTTTTTAACTTTGAACCATAAAACAAAATTCCTAGAGCCAGTTATGAGTCCTAGAATAAGAATATATTAAATATGCTTGTTTGTGAATGAAGAAAGTGTTCTAGATATATCACCAGTATTCTGAATATCATTTGGTCAAAGGTACATCCTAAATGCTCTCTTCCTAGTCACATATCTAGCTTGCATTAGCCTGAGTAGGAATATTGAAAATAGAACAAGCCATGGGAAATCTCATTTTTCCAATATATCATAGTCTAACTATCTTTTGTGACATAATGTGGTTTAAAGACATTGCGGAGTGATTCTCCATATACCATACAGGCATTTTTGATCTAATTTTCAGAGTTTGCAGAGGAGCTGTTTTAGCCTCAAAATGCAGTTCATTGGAAGTACATAAAATGGGAACCAGTGGACACTTTTTATACAACTTCATGTGAACTGGAAATAGAGTCATTTCACCCTATCATGGAAGTAGCAGAAATCCATTAGCAGGAGACTTGCTGACATCTGCATGGGTAGCAAGACGTCTTTGAAAGGTCTTTGAGGTCTTCTGCAAAGCTCCCTGGGCTACCTGTCTTAATCAATATCGTGTTGCCATTATACACTTTATCCTGTTGCTTCATAATTGCAGTTGTGGGAAGCCAGGTCAGCCCGGGAAGGGAGAACATATCCCCCCAAACTACTTGATCTCTAATGTCAGGTTTCCTGTCTCACTTTCAGAAGTTATCTCATTGCAATTTTCCTGAAACATTTTGATACACTGAGCAAAGAAACTTTACATAAATTTTGCCAGGAACACATATCACAAAGCCTGCACTACTACTTTTTTTTCCCTGAATTCTTAATAGCTTCAGAGTGTTTTCAATTTGCACAGTAGGATTTCGCAGTTTTCCCTGCTCTTGTTGGGTTAACGTTTATTGCAAGTTATGTTTGCGGCAGTTTCATTTTTTCCTATCCTTCTCCTCATGGTAACTTGCTAATATGAACAGCTGATGCATGCCCACTTTTCTTCATCTGTATAAATTTCATTGACCTGGGACAGAACCTTTTGTGTGTTTTTTTTTTTTTTTTTTTTAGCATGACGAGAAAGTTAAACTTTTTTTTTTCTTTTGATTTAGTTGAAATGATAATTTAACATTCTTGGGTGTTCATAAAGAACAGAAAAAAAAAGTTTATTATCAATTAGAATTCTTTCTTTTTCTGCAGTATTTCAGTTCTAATGACATTTGCCATAATAAACCATCCCCTGCTGCTGCAAAACCAGCTAAATGGTTTATGTTTGGGGTAATTTTTAAGCTTTTTTGCTTCTATTATAAATGGGAAATACTAGGGAGGTCTTTGACTGTACATGCTGTATCAAACACCACTTAAGCCAGACTCTGCTTCCTAAACAAGTATTTAATCTCCTCATTAAAGATATATGAAACTAGAAATCAATGATCACTGGTGGTTAGAGCTTTTTAGCGGAACTAATGGCTACACCTTGTCTAACATTAGAAACTTCACTTGTGGTTTACAACTGCTACACATGGAGAAACATGAACCTAGAAGAAAAGTCTTTTAGTTGGGCTAATAATTATACTAAGAGTTCTGGATAAGCAGGTCACATAAATATATATCATACAAAATCAAACATTTTCGGTTTACATTTAATTATCTTAAAGATATTGTGAGCTGCCACTGAAAAGGTCTAGATAAAAGCAGTAAAAATGCTGTCTTGGATACGAATGCTGTTTAGTTCTATAATAAATTTTCTTGTATCAGAAACAAGCACAAAGTCTGAAATGCTGGAGCTGGGAACAGTCTGAACCAAAGAGTGGGTGACAAGATTTGATAGGATATATGCAGAGCAGATAGGGTGTATTTGTTTTCCAAACAGATAATGGAGAAAAAAAGATGAGCTCCATGAACAGGAAAAAAAAAAAAAAAAAGTCTCTGATGATACATTATTTCCAGTTCTATATCTGATTTTTGTTTGGAAGATTTGAAGAAGAAATACTCCAAACTGTGGGTGATTTTTCATACAGTCCAAAATGCCTCAACTAATGCAAGAGGGTACTTTCTGTGCGTGCATTTTTGAGTTACAAAAACATAGTAACAGATGAAAAAATACAGACTTTAAATAAGTGGGCATAGTTACAAAGTAATATTTTTCTTGGCAGACACAATTGCTTGATAGAGTCGAAATTAATGTTACTTTGGGAAGAACAGATAGATTATAGAGCATAGATTCTTTTTATTATTATTTTGTATTAGAAAAAAAATAGAATTGTGTGAGACTTGCAGAAACATACCTATATTTCAGAGCACTCCTTTGCATCAGTCCAAAATTTTCATTTTTTCATCACAAGCAATCTGCTTGGTTTTACGGGAAGCCAGTTTTACCTGAACAAAGGCAAGATTTTAACTAGAATGCTGTCTAGCCTAAGGAGGGCTGAGATTTTTCACAGAGAAAGATGGTATATAGTCCTCTTCCTATACGTGGCACCTTTGCAGTTTCAGAAGAACCTATTATTTCATTGAGAAAAGAGATTTCATTTTGGTAGAGAAACACCTTGGGCATAACTACCAAAACCCAAGAGCAACAAAATAACTCCAAACCTAAGAGGTTAGAGATTTGCATAAGTGCTGCTGTCTTTGCAGTGCTCCAGGCACAAACTAATGGACATGATTTGTTCCTACTCTAAGTTGGTATGGAATCACACACTGGGAGTGGGAACTGCAAGCATCAGAGATTCGTTATTAAACACTCTCTGTGTTTGTATATCTCTCCAAAAGAATTAATCAAAATCAATATACGGACATTGACATACTTCCAATATTTTTTCTCTTCTCTCTTTTCAGTGAATACAAGAACACTCATGGAGGAGTTCTTAGCTACTGCTAAAATCATGATTACAGACACAGAAAGAAAAGATAAAAATAAAATACTTTTAATAATTACCTGTTAGGTAAAACAAGCTAAGTTCTCATTAGGCACCAGTCCAAAGTCTCATGCATCCACATGCATGAGACTATGTGTTTTCAAAAGATTTATGCAGATAAAACAAAAAGAGAGCAATTGAGTAAACATTGCTTCTTCTGGGTTGTGATACTTCACTTTTTTTCTAACAACTTCTAGACAAGTTCTCTTTTTACTTGTCTTTTCCTACAGTTAACTATGACTCTGTCTACAGAATATTATTATTCCTAATCTTAGTGAACTTTCTCTTTGGAAAAAAGCTTCAACGTATCCTACCTGCTTATTAGAGGTAACTGAATTTACTTGTGTGTGACTGGGGTGTCTTCATGGAGATTCCAAGGCTCCTGACAGTAGCTTGACTGAAGACACATAGACGTGCTGTTACTTAACATCCTTACAGAGAGTGGTATTTATCCCTCAGTTTGTAGCTAGGAAGGTCAAATCCAAAAAATGTACTTTTTTCCAGTTGCGCTTATTCTCTTAGAAGGTGCTGAGGAATTACAAGGAATTTTCTGGAGTGGAAAAAATACATATATAAGCATCAAATTTTAGTGATGAGATTAAAAATACTTTCTAAAGGCTGTTTTCCGGATAGTAGAGAACACTAATTACACACACAGATGTTTTGTACTGTTGCTGTGGACATTGCTTACTCAGACACAGTTGTAGGACACCCCCCATGACTTGCTTTTTTCAAGATCAACAAAATGGTTTGGAGAGAATACACAGAAGCAACCTGTTTAGGTAGAAAAGTAAGGAGGGGGAAGAAAGATAACCAGAATATTTATGAACTCTGACAGTCCATTTAAGTTTTGAATTCAGGATCTCTTAAGTAGTCAAAAGGGAGAAAGGCATATCTAGGGAGTCCATAAGAGTACCTAAGGCCTTAACTTAATGATTGGGGATGTAGTCAGAACTTAGACAATCTCAAATCCCAAATTCCCTATACATTTTCTTTGGCAAGGGTGCATGTTGTGCATATGATTATTTTCCTTAATAAAAAAAGCTAAAATTTTTGATTGCTTTACCAGATATTCTACATTCCTTTTTAATTTTTTTTCTCAATTCAAAACGTTTTCTAATCTGTTAAATCTGTTTTAAATTGTGGGCCTTCGACACCATCTTCATGTTATCTCCAGGTTTTACGTGAGCAAGGCACGGGGCAGGGGCAGGTGAGCGGGGAAAGCAGCGAGCTCAAGGCCTGTGAGGCCCGGCGGTGGGACCGCGGCCTGCTGCTGGCCGGCCTGGTCGCCCAGGGCTCGGCCATTGGCACACAGCATCGGCCCTCCTTCGTAACCGCCGCTGAGCTCACAAAATCCAGAGAATTACAAAACTCAACACGTAGCTGACTTCCCACCCTGCCCGTGTAATTACACTGTTTGCATTAACTCAGAAGAGATCTGTGAATAAGTGTTTGCTGCAAACTGTAAAATAAACATTTTATTATTAGGCATATATGGCCTATATAACTAAATAGCTGTTTTTTAGCTATTTGTGTTATACCTCTTTTTGTTCAGAGATTTAATAACCACCAACAGTGCTGTTTGAACTGAAAAAATACAGCTTTTTTTTTCCCCCATACTCCTATATTGTTCTTTTTGCTTCTGTTTGCTTTCAGTATTGTGCAAGATCTACAAATGTCATTCGTTTTACTGCTTGGGCCTGAAATTCTAAATGGAATAGTTTATAATGTAAAAGTCCAACAGAATCCAAACATACTTTTTGTAGAAAATGGTTTCAAACCCAGAAGCAGAATAGTTCTCCCACTGAGTGCATACATCTGAGCAGTGCCAGAATGAGTTCGCTGAAAAAAATATAATAAAATCCTCCAATATTCCTGACTATATGAGTGGTGAAATTAAAATAAACAAATAACTAAATAATTCAAGCAGTGTGAAATAAAGGCTCTTATGGTCAAATTTGATATGTCTTAGTGTCTTAACGATCCAGAAAATAAAAAAATAGGAGCAGCTTGCTAGTTTAGATGGAAAAGGGATATCAAAATGTAAGTGAAACTTCCAAATCTATTCCATTTAAATTCTTTTTCCAGAAAGATTTTGGAACACTTCATTTTCCTCATACAGACATTACTGAGTTTTGTTAAGTGACCTCTGGTACAGCACATGTTTTCCTTGGGTTCCAGCTAAGACTGTAGTAGATATTTCCAGGATGCCAGTGTTTTTCCAAGCTGTGTAATTTGCCCAGAGTCTCATCTGTAAAGCTTAGGAAAAAATTAAAGATGAAGCTTTATCGTGTGTGTCCTTAAAAATTTTAAATATATAATATAAAATATAATGCTGTAACAGCAATATTCATTTTATTAGCATATGAAGGAAAGTAGTCTTTTGAAGAAATAAGTGGCTAGTTTCCAGAAATCTTAATGCAAATGAAACATCTAAATATTTAAAATAATCCTGTCCTAAATGTAACATTTATCTGTGTAATAGCTTTGGAAGGTTGTAACATTGACATAGGCTTGGGCAAGTAATGAAACAGTCTAAAAAACAGCCTAATTTAGTGAAAGTCATAGGAAATATCATATTATTGTATGATTATTACAGTATTGTCTAGTGCCCCTTAGCAACTGTTCTGGAAAAGGCTAATTGCGGTGTTCAATTTGCAGTGTTTAATTACGTTATCAGAGAAATTTACCACAGATGAAAAATAAACTCTATTACCTGGAAATCACCAAGAATTAGATAATTTCATACTAACCACCAAGAATATTTTATTTTCATGTAGGTGGGACAGATGTAGTTTTTATGCAAATAGGCATTTTGCATATTATTTTGAATTGAGATAAAAGGGATCTATAAACCCTATAGAATATAGTTGAGTAAAGTGATGAAAGAAGGTCTATCCCTCTTCTGCTGCTGCTTATTCTGTCATCAGGGCTGCTTTTGGTGATTTACCACGTCTGACATGGGCTGATGACAGGATTAACATGTGCAGCCAGCCACCAATGCCCTTCCTTGCCATTTAGGGCTCAGGCCAGCATCCTGCCACGCCATCCACCCATCACCTTCGTGCTTTACCTGCTCCCTAGCTCTGCCATGGTGCCAGGTCAGCATCCCCATAAAAAGGAAAAATCATTCTCAACTGCCTATCCAACTTTTATTATTCACTACACTAAATAACTGGCAGCCTGAACACAAACTGTAGAAGACTCTGATAGGGCTGTGTGTCTTAAAATGTCTACAGACCCTATTCTATACCTTGAGCTTCATATTGCAGTTGTGGTACTCCTGGCTTTGGCACATTAATTTCCCCTTTAGTTTTCTAGTACTGATGCACTTCATCTGTAATTTCTGTGATTCTCTCCAAGCTCCTCAGTGTACTGGAGGTTTTAGTTTAGTTTTAGCCACGATTTAATGCCTACCACATTTTAGCAACACATTCTTATTTCCAGGCATAGCCACAGAAACCTATTTGCAAATAAATCATCCATCCAAAGCCCCTAAATTTATCTCTATTTTTGACCTACTATTTTAACACCAGTTCATGGTAAGTCAGTCTTTCTGGGACCCATTAAGAATAAAAAAGAGATTATAACCTAAAAAGATTGTCATACAGAAGAAAAAGAGACTAGAATTTTTGTTGTAATCCTGTGGTAATGGAACAAACAGCTTGTGCAATTAATATTTGAATTTTGTCAAATAAAAATTGTTGGGTTTTGCATTTTATCATAAAGTGTTTTGCTAACATGAGGTTACCAGTGTGCACTAATCTGCTGTGTACATTTCCTACACACTGGCTACTTTGGATTACCTTGTGTGAACTTCTTTTGTCTAAGTACTAGCCCTCAATTAGCATAAAAAAAATAGTTCTACTGGTGAGTCTGACCCACAAATGTTACGAAGTAGAAAAGTTATGTTAGGTCATCAACATAAAACCCCTGATACTGCAAGAGTATTTATTTAATCTGCCACCTCAAAATGTGCACCCAACAAAAGCTCTCATGAAATAGACCAAAAACATTTTTAGATACATATTAAAAACACACCTTGATCAGCCTTGGATTGCAGGAGCACTGAGATTTATAAAATAGGTGAAATAGTTACATATTTCTGACAATATGCATAGGTGGTGTGCTCAAAAGAAAGACACATAACTACTTTGCTGAATAAATGAATAATTTTAAGAATGTTTTCTGCCTGGACAAAAATGTTAATGTAATATTTATTTCAAATCCCAAAGACTAGGTTAGGTCTGCGTCAGAGTTGCAATGTGCTGAAAAATGATATTATTTCTTACCTCATAGGCATGAAGTGCCACATGAGAGACATGGAAGAGGAAAATGATCCTAGGAAAGTTTCTGAGATGATGTTGGGAACTGCTGACTAACAAATCTTTGGTCACAGGCAAACTATGGATGGTGTAATTTAGAAAAGGATTAATGGAAGCATGAATAAATACATACCAGTAAAATGTCAATACAGCTTTTGCAAAGAGTTGTCATGTTGTTGACCTCTGTCCGACATTTGAGGAAACAAGAAGAATACAGATAAGGATGGTAGTGTGGCTGACGTTTACTTCTATTTTCCAAAAGCTTTTGATAAAATCCCTCAGTGGAAGTTCTTACAGAAACTAAGCTGTCATGGGATGAAAGAGAAGGTCATCGTACGGATTTATAACAGGCTAAAGATAGGAAACAGACTAGGAATTCATTACCAGTTTTCAAAATGAAAAGAGGTTTCCCCAAGCTCTGCTCTATTTAACTTATTTACGGATAACTGACAAAAAGATACTAAAGGTGATAAAGTTTGTCTGTGTTACAAAATTAAGCAAAGCGATCAATTCTGTAGAGTCTCGAAGAGCTGCAGTAGGATTTCAGAATAACTAGCTGAAAAACAGTGTACCTAAGAAATACATAACCTAAATATGCATAAAAAGTGATGGAATTTAAATTAGCTGTTGCCCCTCCAGAGGATCTGGAATTACTTGTGGATGGTTCTCAGCTCACATCAGCCCAGCACAGAGCATCAAAAAGATAAATACAATGCTACAAATTATCTTAATAGAACCAGATATGAAACCCCAAAAGACCATTAAGCCAGCACAATGCAAAAAGTGCATCCATGTTGTCAGTACTGTGCACTTCTATCACAGTCTTGAGAATTGTGTAACAGAAAAGTTGCAGAGAGAGAAGCAAAGATGTATACTGGTATTCTAGATTTGGAAATGATTGAAGATAGGTAGGATCGGCAGCTATAAACTCATGAATGATATGGAAAAGGAAAACATGGAAGAAAATGCTGTAAGACTAGCAGTAAAGTTCATCTCTGCATTCAATTCAGTTTGTTCCGTTCTTGAGGATAGGCCAAAGGCAGAATGGCTATTCAGTGCTGTATATGAGAGTTTATATAAATGTAGTATATTTCTATATGATTAGGTAAGATTTGATAAGGTAATTAGGTGTGATGCCATTAATGTTCATACAGTTGCTTTAAGGACAAAGGTTACAAAGGTTACAAACAGATTAAAAAAAGAGTAAATAAAAGAGTAACTAAACCGATTATTAAGCTGCTTCACTCCTCAAGTACCTCTGGGATATTTTTACTTTGATCCTATGTAGTAGACACCTGCAGCTAAATCACAGTATGCTCTAATATAGCTCCAATCTTTAAAACATGTGCTACTGATAAAACATCTGTAGATGTCTTCAGTATGGGCAGTCGCTCCATGCCAGTGTAAGATGAATGGAGAAGCTTATGATGAAAGGTTTGTGGTCTGGCAAAGAAGGGAGAAGTCTGGATTAGCCTCTGAGTGCAAGATGTTTTCCAACCAAGTCCTTGTGACTAAAATTGCACTCATTCAATTTATCACTGCTAATCTTCTACATGGCGCAAGAGCTATTCTGGTGCCAAAGCTGTTTAAAGGACAGACACTCTGGTAAATTGTGCAACTTTTGTTCTGTGGAGGATTTGATTCAAGACAATATCACTGTGCAGATAGGGAGACGCACTGACGTGAGCCTGGGTGACTGCGTGGTAACCAGGCCTGCCCAGGCACTGCAGTGTGTGAAGATGATGATTAGCTGCTCACCCACTGCATTGCTCTGGGTCCAGAATGTCTCGTGAAAATTATGTGCAGAGTACTGTGAATGTATGCAAAAAACACACAGCTCAAAATCAATGGACCAACACAGCTGCAAACCAAGATGTGTACATTTTTCCAGAGTTTCCAATCAATGTTCAAACCAAAAACACCCTATTTTTAAACATGTCCTTTGTCAGATATGTAAGGAGACATCTTTTCCACTAGTGTTGTTCTGCTGGAGTGTTAGATGAGAGCAGTTCTTGGGAGAGGAAAGAGACCTGGAGGGGACACGCAGAAATAGATGAGATCTGAACCAAAAATCCGTAAGTGGAGATTCTAACATACCAAAACAGTTTTTTTTTTTTTTCCATCGCTGCTCTTATTTTTTTTTCTTTTTTCTTTTCTTTCAAGATTCATGTCATTTAACAGTGTAGCATCATAGGAACCTTCCCCTGATAGTATCTTGGGACATACAGAGTTGTGTAAGAAAACACCTTTGTGCGTATTTTCATCCTGGAAAACTAGGATGCTGTGTAAACTCTCCCTGTTAACTGAAAGCTGAAGCTTATGTCAGGCTTCACTAAGCACACAAGGCTCTGATTTTGTATCATTAAAGACTCATTATCTCTTTTAACTTCTGTTGAAAGCATTCATCCATAACCATAGCTACCACTGAAACAATAGAAGCTACTAGATCAGTAATAATGCATTTTTGCCAGCTTAAAGAGCCTTTAAAGGATGGATTGGATTTCACAACACAAGCATAAAAAAGCTCATGTATAAGGAAAATATGGAAGATGATTGTTTTTGAAAGTAACTTAAAGAACAAGCAGGGATTTTTTTTTATTTTTTATTTTATTTTTAGAGAGAGAGAGAAATACACAATGCTTGCTTTGTCCTGCCTGTAAAATATCTCACTATTGAATTCCACTTTGGGATAAACTTCGTATTCAGAGAACAAGAGAGTAAATATTTTTAGTGCTGAGCCCTGAATAGAAAATTCTTAAATGAAACGGAATGAAACAATCTCAATATAGTGACCTTAGCAATTTGCTATATATTAATATATAGGTTTCTTGCAGTAAAACTCTCTCTTGAATTCAGCAGTGGGTTATATGAACAGTAATTTCTACATTTACAGGTTTTGTTTACACTTTCATTATACTTCCACTGCATTGTCTGATGCCTTGATACAGTTTTTAATCTTATAGCCTCTTTAATCTCCTCCTGCACTCAGCATATCTGAGTGAGTTTTTTGGCATAAGGGAATTTTGAAGGTTATATTGCAGTACATGAATCAACATAAAATGAAATGCACTTGAGACATGATCAGCTAGTTTTAATTCATTGCAGAAAGTTATAGATACCAAAATGCATTTAATGTAATCTGATCTCTTTATTCAAACTTGAATTTATGAACAATTCAGCAGGAGTAGAATGACAACTTTGTTTTAAAAATAGTAGTCTCTATTGAATGCCATTTTAATATCTCTCTTGACATATTTACACCTAATGAGTAGAGAAAAGTGGAATCTTTGAACATAAATTTCTGTTTCTCAGAAAAAACAGGGCAATATTATTCTTTTGTTTCCTGAAACATGATATATCATAAAGGACTCATTTTAGTCCTCTTAAATAATGTCATAGAGGACTTAAGTCCTGTGCACTAAGAGGCCAGCAAACAGATTTGTAGCCTTGGAGTTTGTTACTTTTCTGTTTTAAGAGAGAAGCAGATAGCACCAGGGTGGTCTGTCCTCTTAGAAGCTACTTTTGCCAGCAGAGCAAAAGTGGACCTTGATCCTAGAGGCTCCTAGCTCAGCATATTAACAACCTGGAGCCTACAGTTATCTCATTTTCTTGTGTCAAAATGGGCCGTAGTTGCCCATAAATGTAGCTTGGGTTTACTGGGATTATAGTATTACTTTGTTAGCTATGTCCTGTCACATGTTCAGACATGACTAGTGGTATCTCATGTGCTGGTTTGGTCGGGTGTTTCTTTGTTTGTGAAGAGTATCTTTTTTTTCATTTATGGGAGACGCCCAGTAGATGAGAGACAGCAACAAAGTTATGAATACTGTGCAAAGTTGGTTGTATTATTGTCACGTTAAAATTGATATATGGGCAGAAATAACAAAATGCAAAATTAAAGTCTAGTATCTAATGCAATCAGTGTTAAAATACTCTGAACAGTTTCTGGTCAGAAATAAAATAATTTAAATTTAGAAAAAAAAGTGGAAAACGTAAAGATTTTGTTTACATTTCTGGGGGGAAGGTGTCTATATAGATCATTTAGTATTCTCATTAAATTTTTTATATTCATTTGTAACTTCTATTTAATATTTTGTTTTACTGTGTCAAATTATGTGATGTCATCTGAACTACCTGACCTATTAACTTGAGCAGCTTTTTAGCTGGCTAGTTTTCAAAGTGTGATATTTCTGGTACAGATTTATTTTTTTCTTAGTTTGGGATGAAAGTGGATATCAAAATGTCATAATCAAGAGGGAAGAAACTTCCATTTCATAATAATCTCTACGTCTCGATGGGTCACTAAGTAGTTAAATGAGTTTTTCAAGGTCAAAAATGTACCTTTAGACCTAGGGAAAAGCCAAATGGTCCGATACCCAGGCCTATGTTTTAACTAATAGACATATTTCCCGCTCTTTCCAACTGTGAATTCTGAAGTGTCCTGAACAGTGAGGCATCTGATGCCTATAAGTAAGATTAATTAAAAGCTGAAGCACTTCACACTCTTTAGTATGCTAGACGACTGTGTATGAATAAAAAGTCTTAACCTTCCGATTTAAAGTTCACTTAGCAATAAAGTACCTTGTCTAAAGCTAAAGCTCAATGCATGCTTTGGGATGTAGAGTTTATTTTTGTTCTAGGTTTGTTAGACTTGCTGCATTTATCTGTTGATTCTTTTGTGCATAAACCGAAACTTATAGTTTATTATATGTTCTTCATCAATGCCATAGCCACAGACATTTCTATTTAATGCCGTAGCTGCAGATGTTTCTATTAGAGAAATTCTCTGATTAGAAAGTCAAATGGATTTGGATTAGATCTGTTTTGTGTTTTGGCCTCTCAAGAGTTACAAAATGGGGAAACAGGGATAGAGCAGGGTTCAACTGCATCTCCAAGTAGCAGGAGGACAAGGGAGACAGTACATACCTCAAGCAACGGCTGCTGCTTTGTTGATTTGAGAAAACCAAAGGAGGTTCTCAAAAAACAAACTGCTCCAGTGATGCCTCTAGCATGATTAGCTAAGCACAAGGTATCATATGCACTTTTTTAAAAAATCAAGTGTTCTCAGAAGCCCTTGTACGTGATGTTTATTTAGAACTTCAATAAATAGTACAATCCAATACTGCTTTAAGAGATTGGAAGGAACTTACCAAACCAGAAATAAAAATTAGAGGGAACTCTTGAGAAAGAGAAAGAAAGAACTTGAGGGCTTTTTCCACATCTAGGAAGCCTAGGGATATTATTTTCTACTTTTTTTTTTTTTTTTTGTCTTTTGTAATTGAAAAAGTGAATTTTCTTCCCTACTATATAGGGTGAATTAAGGGCACAAAAGATGTGGAAATGCTCTTGCACACAGAAGATGAAAAAATTATGCATCCTTTGCCAGAATTCTTGAGAAACTTTGGGTTATATAAAGGAAAGCCTGCAGTTTAATATCACTGGAGACAAAGACATCATTTATAACAATCTCGAAAGGCACTATTAATGGATTATCACTGTTCCACCCACATACTTCCAAGTATGTATATTTGTTACCATCCTACCTAATGCTGTATATATCTTTTTTCACAGGCAGCATCTTAAACCACCAGTCTCCTTGGTCAGTGTTGATTTCTTAAAAAGTTGGAGGCAGCGTTTTCATTTTTTTGTATGTTTGACCTGTTTTACTTAACCAGAGTTAACATAGCTTCAGCGTAGCAAAATCTGTGAAATTCCCTGTTCTTAAGGAGCTCTGCAAAGGAGCAGAGTCACAAAAGAAGTTAACAACTGAACTGAGAAAGCCCGTTCTTTGTTTGCTCAGTGAGAACTATAGTTTAGACTTCCTGTAGCCTGAATATTGCAGGACATTTTTTGTGGGGGAGTTATCTGGTCTTAGAACTCATACCAAAGACTTTCAGTCACTCAGAGCAATTGCTGCAGATAGTTTAAGGGAAACTCCTTGATTTTGTGCTAAAACACTGTAGTGTGCTTGCATTACCAGTAATAACTGGCTTAAAATATATTACTTGATCCGTACTGTACTATACCAGCAGTCACCGGATATGTGATTAACACTGAGGTAAATACAACAAAGTATTTCTTTTGAGATGCCATACAAGGTGTTTTTCTTTATTCTGCTTTTCCTTCACTCTCATTTATACTGGGCACAGAAATAAAAACAACAATATCGGAAAAATAATATGACAATTCAGTAGATGTTGTACACTTTCAAGCCAACAGAATGAGTTTGTACCAATTCAGTGACAAACACATTTTGGCCTTACTGTTTTTGAATAGGTAGACCTACACCATGTCCAATACTATTCCTTACTACCTCTCGGTTATTAGATAAAATGTCCTAGACTTGAATTTATGGTTAGTGTGCTGCTTTCTGTCCTGACAAATAAAAGAGGAAGTCAAAATCTTCTTGACTGGCCGTGTAGGCCTCTGGCCTTCTGAGGGCTGCCGCATGGAGATGCTGTGGAGATATCAGTGTGGGCAAACCAGGTTGTTTTTGCTTGAGGGAGCACAAGGTACATTACCCATGCCTCTTGGCCGCTTCAGCCTCAGCCTTGGCATCATGTCGACAGAGCCACCGGTGACTGCAAATTCATTACTTCCTGGTTCCCCAAAGTACTATGTTACAGCCCAAATTTCAAGAGATGCAACAGAGCATTCAAGTATCACTGCAAGCCACTGGGAGATGATGAAGTGCAAGGGCTGGCTGGCTGGCTTGTTTATCATTTCATGTCTCCCCAAGCTGGACTAGGCAGTTTATCATATTTAGAAACACTATGAAATCTCTGTCTGAAAGATAACCTGGTCTAAGACTTCACAGAAAAATGCAGAAACAGCAGGAAGCAAGTGGGGAGCAAGAGACGACAGGAAAGATATATTCAGCTCCAGAATACTAGGTAGAATTGGTCGAGAAATTCTTTGTGGTATTAAAACAGTACTTGACCATCCTATTTTTTATCTTTCCCTATTTAAGAATGTCTTCTGATTAGATCATATGCAAAATCTAACTAGCAAGCATGTCACATTATTCAGGCCATGTCCAGCCTAGACCTTGCTAAAAATTGTTATTATAACTCTAAAGCAATAACCCTAAAGCAGTGTATAAGGTGTCCAACAGATGACTGTGTTTCTATTAGTAGTTTTTTACACTGGACTGGTGCATTATATTAGTAAAGAGAGAGACATTATATTTAGCCATCCTTAATTATGTTCCTTCTTCTTGAGCTTACTCTAGAATTATGATTTCTAATACAATGTGTTTATCTGATATCTCAGGGTAAGTCTACAAAATTAGATGCTGTGCCAAAAACTGTTTCTCATACTGTCACAAATAGTAGTTACCAATGAATAGTAAAATAGCTCAGACTTACACCAAAGCATTTTAAAAAATATTTTTCAGTTTTGGAAAAAGGCTAACAGCTATTCTGAAAATGAAAGATTATGTTGACTTTTAAACACTGTGATGTGACATGTACCCAAAAAATGTTTATTACTGCTAGCTGGGATTTACTGCTGGAGATTAGTGGAACACATTACATATTATTAAGGCAATCTTGGATTTCTATCAGATATATTCACTTGTATGCATAGCTTGTTCAGAAGATTAATTTTATATGTTTTTGATACTAAGAGATGTTGAGCATCTGCAGTTACCATTCAGTTCAACAACTGAAGTCTGAAAAAAACAATCAAAATAATACAGTAGTGATGGCAATGACTGTTTTAAACTCTGGTCAGTTTTGAAGTAGTTCATATAAAATCCATAGCTTTTGTTTTTACTGATACATTACGATTTTCACTTTCCTGACAGTGTTAAATCAATATTAAAATAAAAACTACTAAACTTTCTTTATATATCAAAAAAAAAGGACAACTCCATGTCTCTGGAAAGATTAAAATGCTCTCGGGGCATACTGACCCAGATCAGTGTTAATGCAGATGACGGTTACCTGAGTTTGGGGAAAGATTCCTGTGTTTCAGTCATGAGAGAGCAGGTGGTAAAGACTGAGATCAAAGAGGATTCTGTCTACAGAGAATATGGCAGCTGCAAATTCATGAACGATATTGACACCGGTTGTGAAACCTGACATCGCTCTTCTGCCAGAGCTGAGATGCCCTTCAAACCTGGAGAGGTGGTTGCAGAGAATCAGAGGTAAGGCACCTGATGGCAGGCGTGGTTTTAAGAACTGTGCAGATTTAGCAGGCGCTGTTTCAAGCCGGGTCCCTGCTCTGGGGAAAGGAAAAAGTAAAGCTGATAGAGTTGTCGTTTGCTGAGTTACAGGCACTTACTCTACACGCAGATCTTCCATTACCCAGCAGCAGAATGCTGAGTTTTGAAGGTGTTTTATGATCCTGCCCTACTAATTATTTGTCGATAGTGCATGGAATAAGGCAAATTTTCCATGAAATAAAATGGAAAAATTTTGGATAAAAGAAAAATTATAGTTTTTTATAGAAGGTAATCAATTTATGACAGTGTTTTTCCCCAAAATTTGAATATTTGAACTTCCATGTAGTTCACTAATGTTCACTAACATTAAGAGGGATAATTTTATTGGACACATCAATATTGTACCAAAAAAGTGCATTATTATTTAAAAGTCATCATAATGTTTACTCATATGCTTTGGATAAAACAAAGCAAACACTACCTTCCTTCCCGATTTCCTTACCTTCTTGACAGCTAGCACTTCTGGTACTCTGGGAAAGGATCTGATTGCCCATAACAATTAGACTGTATCACGTCCTCACTGTTGTTAGAGCACAGGTCTCCAACCTTTGCACTCAGTGGAATAATGTTCCCTTTAGGCCTTTCAAAGCCACTGCATTTAAAGCACTGAAGTATCTGTATATTGATTAGAATATACTGTAATCAATATTACACTCTGTTCATACACAGTCTGGAAGACCCTCCACAATGCCATTTTCTCATTGTTTTTTATTGTTATGGATTTTTTTCTCTAGTTAAATTCCTGTTTACAAAGATCTTTTTTTCTTTGTAGCTACTGAGAACTTTAATCTCTTTTAGTTTTCTTTCTCTCACTCTTCTCTTATATTTTGCCAATGAATTCAGTGATGATGATATCAATTAAGAATACTCAATTTTACTGAAATGTTCCATTTATTTCAATGGAGAATCATAATAAATTGTTGCTTTCCTCAGATGTTTTCTTTGCTCCTTCAGTCTCTCTCTCCTGCAAAAAGGATAACAGACAAAAAATAAAGATCAGCCATAGCTTGGTCCCAAGCTAGTCTCTTATGCAATATTTGGATGTCAGTGTATTTATACCTTGGACAGAGAGTATTTGTAGTCCTTTCAAATCGTTAATCAGTGGATGTCAGCAAGCTGAGCAACTCTGGTCATCTGCCCAGACCTGAAGGAGTGTATATGCATTGTACATCTCTGACCTGATCTCTCTGGACAGGGGAATGTTCCTTCCCATTCTGTTTTTCTGAGACAAAAATAACTAGTAGTGAAAACCATTGTTATTTTATATTTGTTCTGTAAAAATGCAGGAATATATTCTTATCTGTTTGCATTTGCATTATTTTCAGATTAGGATAAATGTAGTCACATTAACATATTGAAAGCAATATGAAATAGCTAAGAAACACAAGTGATCAATGAATTTGTTGTTTATGTCCTCACTGACACTGCATGCTTAATTCCAAATGATTTCAGTGTTGTTACTGTGTTTAAAGGCTCTGCTTTGCAGTTCACTAAGGTATGCAAAATAAAATAGGCTTTGGTTTTTCTTTGATCAAGGTAGGAAGCATTTAATTAAATGAGTTGATCTGACAAGAGCTGAATGAACTCTTTCAGCTCACTTTTCTTGACTGAAAACGAGATGTAAAAATTACTGTTGTTTTCTGTTTGTAAGTGTTTGGGGCTTTACATGATTATTCTTCTTCCGTGTGAATTATTTAATTATGATGTCACATATGACCATTTGATTCCTTGTGAGCTTTATTTTCTAATTCTTTATTGTTACGGATACTACCGAGTATTAGGAAGTTGTGCGTATTCAAAATAATTGCATTCTGTATAAAAATATATATTTACTGAATAGGTAACTTGTAAAGGGAACTCCTGTTTCTCAGCTTGTCTGGCTTTCCTACAGAGTGCTGAATTACTCCCCAGTTTGGTTGGTTACCTCGTTGTCTGAATCTTTAGCAGTACGTTCATTGAATTGAGAATTCAACTGGAAATTAAGGTTGGCCACAATTCTGTATCCCTGGCATCTGGTAAACTTTGTTAACAGTACACCAGCATGCAACGATGCATTTCTCATGAAAATCCAGTACAGGCCTTCAAAACTTAAGAGGACCCATAGGTTTTGTCAGGAACAAGGCTTTTATGAGTGCAGCTTGAACACAGCTGTGTCTTTTCCAAGATGTGGCCAAAAGACAAAATGCAACATGAGATTTTTATACATTCCAAGGCCCATCTGCCATGAAAAAAACAAATCTTTGTGGCTGCAAGTTTTTTAAAGAAAAAGAAAAAAGGGGAAAAGAAAGGAGAAGAAGAAGCAGGAGCACAAGAAAAGGCAACAAAAGGGAAAAATACAGGGGAGAAAGAAAAACATAAATCCATTCTTTTGTTGTTCTTCCAGCAGCATCTGTGAGCAATTGTCACAGTTACTAGTCAAACTGTACTTGACTTGTTGCCAACATGAATTTTCCAAAAACCAAATGTAAACAAACTCTGCAAGTGCTTCCTCATTTGCCAAGCCAGTAATTATTTACTTTGTTTGGGCCTAGCATTACTGTCAGTTCAGCTTTGCAGACTATAATATGTTTGCTAATGAAACCATGAGGTCTACAGCTATGTATTAACCTTGTCACCCTTCAATTCTGAGCTCAATAAAGTTGCACCATGGTTTTGTAAACTAGGGTTGAATGATAGGCAAATGATTAATTATATTTTCTGTTTTCCTTTATCTAAGTAAATTGTTCATCTTTAAATTTGCCTTGCATTTAAGGTTAACTCACAGAATCTGCAGCACTGGGAGATATATCATTTAGGATGGCCATCATTACCATCCATATCAGAAAGCTGGCAAATGTTTGTATTTGACTTGGTAAGTCAAAAAGTGATTTCTCAATAGTAACTCAGAAACAGTAAAAGAACAATAAGAATATTTGGGTTTAATGCTTATGTACTACATTTTATCCTGTGCCTGAAAGCTGCGCACCAATTATGCCTTGTTGTTGGGTAGATTTTTAGACCACAAGTTCACTAGTTCTGTAATGGGAAACAAATGTGGTATCAGGGAGGAGAATAACTTACCATTTCATTATGTATTACTTTGAACACAATTACCTTTACTTAACATAAACAAGCACAACAAAGAAGGGCAGAAACAAAACCTTTACCTCATTTGGCCTAATCGCTGGAACAGACGACAGTCAGGAGGCATGTGATGTATGCAGAGATTTTATGACTCTGATTTGTCATTCAAACTCATTTTTGCGCCCTTATATTTTATAGCCACATGTTTCTTGCTGAATCCAATGCCAAACTAAGGCTACATAGCCTCTCTGACTTAGTATACACTGCTTTTAACAGCCTGGTGGCATTCTGACAACAGTTGGAGGTTAGTGTGACATAATATACACTAGAATGGGCCTCTTTTCCTGGAAGGAATTTCATTCATCCTTGAGGGAGCGATGATATGATAAGAAATTGCTGGTGATATGCACCAACTTCATCCTACAAAAAGACTTCTTTTGTATGAATGATCCTAGTGGAGTTAGGTTATCCTTCCCTGTTTTGTCTTACCAGACAATTTTGGTTGAAATTTGAAGATGAAAAATCCTGCAACTGCTTATGCATTCAAAAACTAGACAACATAGAAAGCTGATAAGAAAATCTGGTACATAATTTCTGTTTCAAGATAAGTTTTTAACTTATCACCAGAACTGTTACACAGAGAGCCTTTGCTAATAGAAAACCATCTGATTTTGCTTAGCTCATGTGAATGTGGATTCATTGGAGTTGGCCACATATGCAAGACTCTTAAAGAGGCTAAAAGGGCTAGAGATAGCTTCTTGTTTACTTCGTCCTCAGTTTCCAGAATGGTTTCTTGTAACAACATGTGCTATAGAAACAGAAAGTATTTCTGTCAGAAGGACTAGACAAATATTCTTACAATGACTGGCTGAGTTTAATATTTCTTTCTCACAGCTTCACTTGTCCAGAACCAAAGATTTTAGGCTGTATTACCAATTCCAATGGATGTTTAAGTAATGTTGAAAAATAATGCACAAACAAGCATTCATCATCTGGAAAACTCCTGACTAGTTTTAAATCCTCATGGTTTCTGATCTGGAATGAAGTAGTCTATAGCTCTACCTGACATTTTTCTCTCAGTCTTGCTCTTATTGCAAGGAAAATTGTTTTTCAATGATGAACAAAGTAAGCAAATTTTGCTTGGTAAATTTCATTTAAAATAAGTTATATTTGGAAGGAAGGTTAATATAAATGATTAGAAACTATATTTTTGTCAGTGTCATAGAGTTTTGTCTCATGCCTTCACAAGCATTTCATGGGCTTCTTTTGAAGATATTTTGGCACATAAACTAAAGTTTTTCACTTGAGTCATACAAAAAAATCTTTCTCTGAAACACAAGTGTACACAAATTGTTGGCAGAGGGTAAATTGTGGATAATTGGATTGAGCTATGAGCTTAAAGATGAAGGGGACAAAAGCATGTCCCAAAGCTGCATTTGATATTCTTGGAGTCTTATCTGGGGATGTTTTACACCAGGCTTGAAGACTGTATTTGTTCATAGTGATTTGTACAATCTACAGTGACATTGTATTTGAGCTGGAATCATATAGACAAACCATAACATGCATTTAGCTCTTTCTGTTTTCGTTTTTATGAGATATCACAGCAAAACCCTCTGTAGAGGCTGCTTAAGAGACATGGATTTAATGTATAATGTTGAGATGAATATTGTAATAGGTGATAAGTGCCTACAGTGAAATGCAATGGTAATTTTGTATCAGAGGTAGCTTACAGAAGAGACCTGTTAAAAATAGGTATTTTACAGGCTACTGTAAGCAGAACTTTTAACTTGTGTCTTTATATGTATATAAAATACTTACTTTACTTTAGCCCATGTACTTTGTCAAATAAATTCGTAAATTCCTGAAGGGCATATGATTATTTTTCAAAGCATATTTATTTGCAAATGAGAGAGCTATAAAGTAGACTTCTCCTAATTACTTGTAGTTAGTATTTTAAAAAGGAACAACATCACTGGGGATCGAGACACTCCGTTTTATAAATTACTGCGTTTCATTGACACAGTAAACAAAGTAGCATGGAAGAGAATTTCTCTCTGTGAATGTTTGCAGTTGTAAAATGCCTCTGAAAGTTCCCTTCTCCCCAATATTTCGGTTAAATTCATCTCTAAAATAGTCAAACAAGATAACTTATTTAACTACATAAAATGTCATTAAATTCTGAGGACCTTTACATGGTTCATAGGGCATAAAAGTCTTAAATTAGGGATCTTTAAGTGCAAAATGTGGAGCTGCCCTCACCAAGACTAACCAATGGTACCATATTAGCTAAAATTAGGCTAAATTAGACATTAAACTGAGAGGGGAACATTTTCTACAATATAGTGTCAACAAGAGATATACAAAATGACAAAGGTGGAAACATTTTAATTCACTCTATAGTGATTTTTTTTGTAGTTTATTTTTTAACTGATCAAATGCTGCATTACAAATCCAAGTGAAAATGCCTGTTTATCTCTAACCTCTGAATGGAACGTCAGAGTGCTGCAGTTACTGTTCCAAACACAAATTACAATTAAAAACATGGGGATCTGCTGGTCAGGTTCTTACTCTGGCAAGAACAGTTTAGCAAATATAACAAAAGATAGTCCCTCTCCAAGAGGTTTATAGTCTAAGAAGATGATGCTGACAAACAGGAAAAAGGGGGTAGTATGACTTACATAATAAAGATCTGAGGCATCTATGTTCAAAACACTGTGGTGAAAGTGATTGATGTGAGTCATTTGAGTCACTGGGGTAGCTCTCAGGGACTTGATTGTCAGGCATCACTGTAATAAGTCTGATGATATCAGGAAGCTCAAGCTGAACACTCAGACCCCACTAATTGGTTTTGAAAATGTTGACTTTTGCAACCTTCCTGATATCAAAAAAAAAAAAAAAAGAAAAAAGAAACCACACACACTGTGGCAAAGCTCAGAACTGGTTCCTTATATTCCTTATCCTAAATGACCATGTGCTTACTCTCTGTGTTGATTCTCCCCTACTAAACTGGAAATTGTATAAGAGAAGTCAGTATTGCTTTCAGTCTACATTATCAGTTGCACTTTTTCTTGTTCGGAATTCAATAAATTTATGCACTAGTATAATGTCATTTAATAATAATTTTTATCACTCTCTCACCAGTGTTAAAGCTATTCCAAAATGGAGTAGTCTCTTTTCCCTAGTGTGGCTGTGTACTGTATAACTGTGTGCATATTAAATGTAACTGTGGTTTAAATTGCATGTGTTTGAAAATGTGATCAGCATGGAAATAGGATTTTTGAATAATAATCCTTTCGTGTGTTTTTAAATATCAGAATCAACAATGAAACAGAGTTTTTCCATATTTGTTTAAAGTCGAACTTTTCTATTTATGACCTGATCAGACAGGAATGTCTACAGACTAGAAAAATTATTTTCATAGGAAGCTAGTTTTGGCAATAACACAAAAATTGCTGGATCATAGTGTTCAGACGCAAGATTATGAAACATACTTTGATTTCTTATAAAATTCAGAAAGGAAGGAAAAGGCAGACTGAAGCATACTGAGTATCTATTTTGAATCAAGAAACTGTACTGTGTTCATAGATCGGACCAGTAATCACTACCTTGAAGATACTGAGTTGCATTTATCTGCACTGAAATATAAGCAGTGCATCTGTTTAAAAAGTAAAGTTTAACAGAAAAATGCACAGAGAGCATAGCAACTCAGCAGCAATTCCAGCTTATAGTTAAATAACTAAGATGTTAGAGAAATAGATTTTTAACGGTGGCAAAATTTCAAAGTCTAAAGGTTTGGGAAAGCATCAGAAAGATTGGATGGTTTTTATTAAATTCTAGCCTGATTCAACGCTTGTTATGATCAAGGTTGCTTGGATGACTTTCTGCATCATGTATTGTTTCAAGAATATTCACAGAATCACAGAATCAAGGAATGGTTGAGGTTGGAAGGGACCTCCAGAGATCATCTAGTCCAACATCCTGCTCAAAAGGGACATCTAGAGCACATTTGACAGGATGGCATCCAGGCAGGTTCTAAAGAAGGAGACACCACAGCCTCTCCAGGAAGACAATTCCAGTGCTCTGTCACCTTTCTTCATACGCAGATGAAGCTTCCTGTTTTGCAATTTGTATCCTTTGTTATGCACTTTCTAACCCCACTCCTGCTGGGGCTCTAGGCTTCCTACCTCTCATAATTCTAACCCCAGCCCTAACCCTAGCCCTAAGCCTGAGGTCACCAGGTCTAAAGCTGGCTAAATGGCAGATAAGGTCCTAGCACCAGTCTGGATATAGAGCTGCATTTCCCTTGGCCTTGGCCTTTCTAGCCCCACTTCGCATTGGGCTCTAGGCTTTCTCTCTCACTTAACCCTAACCCGGGCCATAACCCTAACCATAGCCCTAAACCTCTTCATCCCAGATAAGTTCTTGATTCAAATCTAGAATATTCTGGAAGTAGTATCTTTTATGATAATGCCAATAGTAAAAATAGAGAGTTTTATAGCATTATCTCTAATGGCACAGGGAAGTCTCAAAACCTGTAGGGAAAATTGTTTCTTTTTGCAATTATGACATTAAAAATATGAGAAAATACAGTGATGTATATCAGATGGATTGGGATTTTCTCTACAGGCTAGCTCTAACTCGTACATTTTTGAATATATATATATATATTGGACTGGATTACTCATCATTCGGGAGTATCCAGTGCCCAAGTGGAACAGAACTGTTGCAGAAACTTTCTCTTTCCCATATCTATATGGGGTAAGGACAACCAGCAAACAGCGATGAATAAACTGTATGGCATAAAGATAGTTAACTAGTGCTTTCCTTCTCATGCTGAGATCTTTGAAGAAATGCCATCCTTGGAGGAATCTCCTTTGAGAACTGGGAGCTGCACAGCCATGCTCTATTGCTGACATAACCCATTCCAAAATAGCTGTTAGGAAGCACCACAGTTTCAAGTGTTTCTTGGGCTTTTCTGATGCCAGCTGCTTGAAGGGACTGGGCCATCTCCTGGACTAAAATGTGTGACTTGCTTTTGTAGGTACTTATCATTCACCTCACTGCTTGGAAACTGCTTTGATGCCATTTGCACCTTTGGAGTTCAGCCACAGCTCTGATGGATTGGAAATGCACACTGATTTAGCTGTGCGTGTTCTGCCTGAATCTGTTTCTGTATGATAGGTATTTGCATGCAGCTCAGCTCATACAGCCTAAGCTGCATCTGACATCCTACTTGGAGAAAGTAAGACCTGTGCCATAAAATGACATGTGATACCTAGGCATATGCCAATTTGCCTACATGGAATTTATAACATGTTTTATTGAATGAAAAGTTTTAAATGAGAAAATTATTTTTACAAGGAAATGGCTAAAGGAGCTTATTATATTTGTTCTATATTTGACAATCGCTTTTTTTTTGTGCTTTTAAATGACCCATTTATTTGTGAGTTCCAGGAGGTGTGTTTTTTTGCACATGTGCTATAAACTAGTACATTTGCTCATCTCTTGTTCTGAACTCAGAAGAAAGAGGAAATTATTCCTGATGTTTAGAATCTGTTAGTTTTATGAAACATGAGAAACTTTCAGTACTTCTTTATTGTATACTGACTTTACTGGGTGGAGGTAAGCATGAAGAGCATGGAGAAACTTTTAATCCAAGTAAAAAGTGATGTGCCCCTGTATCTTTGAAATATTACTTGAACCTGAAGAGAAATGACAGGTGCTGTAAAAATGCAGAAGTACCTCAAAGACATTCTCACAATGAGCAAGACTTTTCTGAAAATGTTAACTACAGGGTCTAAGTGCCACCCGCTGAAGTCAGTAGGAGAGCTTTTTCCACTGATCTTTTTCCTAGGTTCAGAGTTCAGACCAACAACGAAAACCTTCCCAAGATTTCTTGATGGCCAAAAAGAAGTCTGAAAATCTCACAAGAGAGGCTGTTCTTCAGAGGTTTCCTGATCAATATTACAGATCCAGAAGTCTTGAAAAAGATCAGATAAGCTAGAATTCAAATGTTTGGGAAATTGTTCATAGTCTTTGAAGCTTTTGCATTTCTACCACTATTAGTTACATGGATTGCATACACACATATGAATAATGTTCTGCTGAGTATAATTTGATTTGCTGCACATGAAAATTACGGAAAGAATTACTTTTTAGCAAGTCTTTTTTTCCTTTTATTTTTTTCCCTTGTAAAAATTTATTCTTTTAGTGAACTGACTTTTGTATCTGTTATCAATTTCCTCTATTTCTTTCATATTCCAATTTGCGGCACAGTACATATAAACTTTTAAGAGGTCTGTTCCAGTTCTTGAAAATTGTTTGGAGTGTATTCATTGTGTAAAAACACTTATACAGTATAATCTGGATGCTGCTATATCTTTTTTTTTTAATTATATATTGAGATAACTGGACACATGGGAAATTACTTGAACTTCTTCATGGCTTTATTCTCTTATCTAGTTCCACAGCAGTTTTTTCATGCATGTGCCTAAACTTGTGCTAAATTAAACACCAGATCCAGTATGTTCTTCCAGAAGGTATTCTTTTCCTTACAGGTCTCTCTTCCATTGATGTTTGTTATGCTTTCCCTTCATGGAAATGGTCTTTTCAAGACGGTGTCCTTCTTCTTGAACATCATTCTGTTCCCTGCCATGTGGCAGAGGATGTTTCAGAGTAGAAAGAGAGAAAGAATAAGTGACCTAGAAATGGCTTCAGAAGCAAACAGTTTATCTTTTGCCCTATTGAGTCCAGTCTGAATCTCTTCTTTTCCTGTGCAAAAGCTGGGGCATAGGCCTCAGAAAAGTCTTCATCCAACCTCATGCTTTCCTTAGTGCGCTTTGTCTGTCCTAACTTGTCACCACATGCTAGGTCTGTCTGAAGGAAGGACCAGGGTCCTGGTTGGATGGTCAGAGCAATGAGAGGAGCATGATGCTCCTTCAGACTAACAGTTGAGTGAATAGCTAGCTCTAAATAACTTTTCTGAATTACTTTTGGCTCAGTAGATTGGTTGCTAAGGGCAGATCAAATAAATAGGCCCCTGACTCCAATTAGAATCGGTGGTTTAAAGTTCCTGTACAATATCAAATCTGATTTCAAGAAAAAAAACTCTGTCCAGCTATCTGAGTACAGAGTTCTCTGGAAAGCACATGGTTTTCATTTTTTTTCTCTGAAGTTACATTCATTTTAATCCTTTGACCATTCTTTTTTTTTTTACAGCTAAAGTTATACAAGCAGCGTAAACCAGTTTTAGATGGGGCTGTTGCCAAGTGCTGTCCTCCCCAGTCCTGGCTGTACATTACTCTCTTTTGCTCTCTGCTGCTTGTGTGGCCACTCAGCTGATGAAAATGAATTCAATAAAATAAGTGATCTATTTTTGGCCAATCAGATCATCGACTGGCTCAAAACTGATGCAGAAGTGTTCATTTGAAGTTATAAGCAGGTAAGGGCTATTTCTTTGGAGCCTTAGAAGGACTTAAATGCTGCTGTGAAATTGCACCCTATGTTTTTTATTTAGTAATATTTTTATTTTTCTTTAGTAAAAAAGATCCGATTTTCTTTTGATTTAAGTCATTCTAAAGAAAATTTTACTTCTGCTTTATCTCATTCAACAGTGATTTCATTCAGCTACATTTTTCTTCTCATTACACTAAGCTGTGTGTTTTCATTGCTCTTAAAATCACCAGTGTCTATCTTGCTAGTTAAAATCATCTTTTGTAGACCTGCACAACACTAAAGAAGCACTTACAGTACAGCACATCTAAGTAAAAATACGTGCTGTACTCTGCAGCTCTATTCGTGGTGTAAATTGGGTGCATCCTTAAATCTGTTAGATACTTTGCATTTATATACAGATTGTTGAGGTAAAGATTTGGTTGTCGTGGTGCCAAAACCTACCCTAGGGATTCAGGCTTACTGAAAGAAAGTTATATTGCATGTTTCAGCCCCCAAAATGAATTTGTGCCACAAAAAACAACATGGGACTTTTCTCCACATCCTCCTCTCAACCACATAATCTGGAAGAAAGCTAGTGCAAGCACTTCCATATGGGAAAAAGATAGCTGCAGCCAAAACAAGTTGTTCAGCTTATTGGAATCAGTATGAATAAGTTCATTGAAAACTTGGCATGCCTGAATGTTATTTTCTAAAGGAACGATTAAATGTTGATCATATTTCTCATTTAAATGAGATTTTGAACAAATGACAAAATATTTTGTGCACGGGGGCAATAAATATTTTTGCTATGTGAAAATTTAGATTGTTGTGATAATTTGCAACTTGGTGAATGGCAACATTCTAAAGCTAGCAAAAGCCAGAAGAAAAAAAAGCAAAATACCCCAAACTCCAGCTTAGAACTTTACTTTGCAGAGAGAGATTTATGCGTTAGGTAATTAGGTTTGCAGTTTACTGTCAAAAGAACAAAAGATTTAACAAAGTTCTAGGATTAATACATAAATTAGTTGCCTATAAACAGTGTGTTAGGCAACACAGGCAGTCTATACTCATGGCTGTCCTGATTGCAGACCTATGAGATGCCTTCATTTCCCATGTGCTGAAGATGCATTGCATCTTGCAGGACTGGCAGATTCAAACTGCAAAGCCGAGCAGCAGTTGTGCCATTTATTAGAGAGAGCTATATTTTAATTACAGTTGAATTACATCTGCACATGGGCTGCATGGGCCTTCCCCCTGTGCACCAAGAGCCTTGAAGCTGGGAGCTGTCGATGGGCTCCCCTTTATATGAACTCTATTCATTTTGTGTCCCAATTCAGTCCTATGGAATGACAGTGTCAATCTGTAAAGTACCGTCCTGTTCTCATCTAAACATCTTCCACGTACAAAGACAACTGCAGTTTTTATTTATTTAGTCTCCTATTTCTTTGCCATCACTTGTTAAATGAATTCTTCATTTCTTAGCTTTAAGTATTTAACTATATTGGAAGTTACTGGTTACTAAGGTAACAGCCTAGGATCACATCCTTAGGTAATATAAAGCTATTTATGTGAAGGAACAGCACCAGTGGACACTAGCTGAAGAGCAAGATACTGGTATGTGAAATGCTTCTGGATCAGAGTTTATTTCTAATGAATATTAAGCCAGCGACTGATTTTGAAAGCATTTATTATGAGTAAATCTTGGCCAGCCACAATCTACTAGAAAATAGCAATGTTTGTGACTACCAGAATTCTTATTCAAGTTACTTACTGCAGCTCTTCTATCATGTCAGAACAGACTTTCCATTAGATGATCCAGGGCTTTCTGTCTGACAAAGTCTATTTTAGTGTGTTAGCAAAAAGTTACTGGCACAGGCAATATCAGTAAATGCACATTTTCCCTTTGCACAACTTGTTTTTAGCTTAAGACTACCAGGCCCTCACTAACTGCCAGCTACCCAAACAGCACTTCCATTCTGCCATTAAGGGTAATTATGGCAACCCTGCACAATACAACTAATTTGGCCTGGCTATAAAGCGTTTTCTTGGTATGCAATTTCCCTGATATTTTGACAGCCCAGACTTATGTATTTATAAATATTTGTGGTTGCTAAGCTACCAAATATATTTATTTTAGACCTTGTACTATGTCATTTAGAGGTAGAATAAGTTGCTTTTTAGACCTCATAGTGAGAGAGGTCTACAGATAAATGTACGCTTTTCTGTCATTTCCAATGCAAGTCATTCATAGAACATAGGATGTTGAGCAAATGTGGCCTGTTTTCCTATGGTGTAGTCCCTCCCCTTTTCTCTGCTTTCCCTAACACATGGTTTGTTTTGTGTAATAGAATCAAATAGCCTATAATTTTTCATAAAGAACTAAATTGTGCAAAGTAAGAAGTGAAATGCCTATGGTTTCCTTTTAGAAAGGTACTGGGGAGAGGATAACTAACTATAGCGGTGAGTACTGGGAACTGTGTCGGTGAGATGTTCCTGGGTCTGCCTCTCTCCCTACTCTGTTTAGCCAGCAACCTGAGCTCTCTAAGCTTTGCTGTTGTTGCTCTTCTGGGAGCGTCTTTTTTGCCAAGTGCTGAGGAATGGTCAGGGCAGGGCTGTGGAGAGAGTTTGCTCTCAACACGCTAGACAGTGGCTGATTGAGCCTCTTTTTTATGAAGCAGACAGTAGACATGAACTCATTGCTTCTTCCTCTCTCCTTTTCAGCCTCTTTGCACTCCTCTGGCAGCGCAAGCACTTGTAAAAACTGCCAGTCTTCTCCAGCCAAGTAGTCTCCCAGTTTGGAATCCTCTTTGGCATAGAGTCAGCCCAACCAATTCCTACAGCTTCAGCCAGAGGATTGAGAAAGAGTCACCTCACCACGGGGCAGCCGCCTTGAAGCTCCTCACGTAATATGACCGTTATTGGGCCATAACCTCCTGGCATCGTGATGGGCTGCAACGGATCTCACCCTGGAGGGAATGCCCTTAGTGAGCTGTGTTCAGCCTGGTGTGTGCGCTCTGGGTTTGCATTATAAATGCATGCAAAATCTTTGCACAGAGAGAGGCCTCATTTGACTCCATTCCCACTTTTTAAGGTGTATCTTGTTTGCTAACAAGAGCTGCAGCATACCACGCTGATTTGTTATCTCTGGCCCCTATATAAGGAATTACTTTGAGACAAAAGGAATCACGATCTGGAAAAGTATTTTGTACGCATTTTTCTATACCATCACAGCAGCTAGTGTCTTGAAATCCTTTCCTATGACCACTGCTCTTAGGTGTTATAGCACACAGATCATAAATAAAAAGTGTTAGTAGCAGTTCAAGGCAGCGCTTACCACGATTTGTCAGAAATGTCAGGAAAGGATTAAAAATATTACATTAAATTAAACATTAAAATGTTTTATACTTAATATCATACTTGTTGCTCTGCCTCCTGCAACACTTAGAAAGGAGACAACACCTTTCCTTTTTCAAGCTGTCACACTCTCTGCTCCTCCCCTAACCTGAAGCCCCCAGAAGGCCCCAGTATTTTGGTTCTGTTGTCTGCCAGTGCTTCAAGGTGCTTTTAAGTGGAAAGAGTAAGACCTTTTGCTGCTGAAATGTGGCAGAATAGTGAACTGCACTTGAAAACACTTTAGCCGTGAATGAAGTAGCTCGCCAAGTGTGTCCTTACACAGCCTTTCCCTGCCATTTTAGAGAATGGGTTTATGAATTCCTCCTCCTTTTGTGCCTGCCCCTTGTAGTTTAAATAAGGAGAGATGGCATCCTTCCTGTCCCTCTCAGCCTGCCATCGGAGTTAGGAGGAGGATAAAGATAAATGCAGGCAGTAAAACATTCGGTCACAGGCTTAGCTGGGGATTGGAGCAAATCAGATGCTCCAAACACACAAGAGAAATAAGTTCTTGGCTGCATTAAAGCAGCTAGCGAGAAATCCAACAGATCCTGGGGGCAAGCCGCATATCACATCTGGCTAAAATTCAGGAACTGGCAGAGTTTCACTGCTTTGGGAAATTTAAAGTGAATGTGAAGTTCAACTTCATCAACAATTTTAGTTACTGCTTGGGAAATGGAAATAGTACAGATGTCAAGCATTTACAGTCCTGTACCAAAACTTGTAAATCAAGACAAAAAGCTCTGCAAGTTTTCACTGAGTATTTGGTTTCATTGCAGTCTATTTCTGGATCTCTTCAGTTTTCTCCTAAAAATAGTTAAGGAATAAGTAGTTTCTATAATATTAAATAGTGAATATTCCTACATCAGATTCATCATAATAGTGTTTTAAAATACATGTAAAATGATGAGATTGATAATTTAAACATTATCAAAAAAGTGGATTTATTATTTATGTGATTTTTTTTAGTTAAGCATCCAGCAAGAGAATATTTTATATATGGAATTCAAAAATTCTCACATAATAAAAGAGCTTTGTCAGCTTTGTCAGAACCCATTAATCTTAGTAAATTTTACTGAATCAGAGAGAAAATATATAGTAGAGAAGTAGTAGTTTGCTTGCAGTATTCAATTTGCACATGTGTAGAACCATTCTTTCTTATTTGCTAGCTTAGGTAATTAGGCTGGAATAAACTACTTTTATACCTTGGTTTCAAATTCTTTTCACTGACCATTCAGGTTTAACTGATAACACTTTCTATTAAGCAGATACTGGCATCCTGGAGTCCTGTGCGTGAATATTTTTGGTTGACTGACTATCAGCAGATTTCTTTGATCAAACAAGCATCATCTCTCTGCACCGCTGAGCAGATGGTAAAATTCACAAACATTTCAGAGGGAAGATTCAATAGAATTTGGGAAAAAAATGATACATAACTCAATAGAAAAGCTATAAAAATTCTGACCTGAATTTTCTTCAAAATTTTCCACCAGTAATGTTTTTCAAGACCATTTCCAAAGGTCTCAGTGATCGCCACTGCTAAAGCTAAAGGTTTTACGAGAATGATAGTCCCATTATTATTGTTTCTTTCCATAGCAAAATAGCTAATGCTGTGATGTCAACCAGCAGTGACAGAGTCTATTTCTGAGGGATTTCTTAAAACTTGCCTCTATTTTTGACTCTAGTATGAAACAGAAGGGATTGCCATTGAGCAGACAGAGAAGTTGTCACAGTGTACACTTATGTGTAAAGTGCATTTTTAAAAGTGTAAGACATGTGCATGTACATCTAAGAGGTATCTTCTTGTGATAACAGATCAGGACACAAATCTGTTTGAATCTGCATCTGATTAACTTCTAGAACTTGAACTACATTTATTGGCATGTGTCTCTTTATCCTGATGACATATCCTATCTTCTTAAGAGCAATTTCTCAAAGAAAAATGATATCTTTATTTCCAGGTATGGCAGTCAAAAATGGTGCTTTTGAGTAAATTTGAGCGGTTAAAACTATTTTTAGAGCTAAATATGAGAACTTCTAAAGTGTAACTAACTGAGATACAGCAACTGAGTATTAAAATCAGGATTCTAGCAGCAAACATGCTGTTTCTTTACTGAAGAGCATAGTAAAGCCTATAGATATTTTAATAACCAAAAAGCATTCCTTAAGTGTATTCCTGGAATTAATAGTGAATTTTCTCTTCAACAGAAGTATCCTGAAATGTCTGATTATAGAAAAGCATTTTAGGAAATCTATATAAATGAACAGAGATGATCAAATGTGTATTCCATTAGAAAAATACCATATGGCTAGGCATTTACTGTGTTACTAAATGAGAAACTGAAAGGGAGGGGGCCTGTATTTCCCTTGATGCTTATGTGGAGCTCCCATTAAAATTAATGATTAGCATACCCTATGAACAGATAGCATTTCATGTTTGGGACCGCATCCTGGTTTCGTACTCTTTAGAGATACTTCATTTAAAGAGTAACACATAATGCCTCAAACTGTATTACTTCCCAAAATATGTTAGAAAAGTTGAGGAGGTTTTTCCTCTTGGAATTTGCAAATTAGTTTAGCTCTAAGAATATCACGGTTAAGGTAACAGTGCATTCCTGTCTGCCTCAGTTTTTTTCCATTTGTCAGATCTGGTCACAGCATGCTTTGCTTTAATTGGCAAGTTACCAGTAGTAAGTAAATTACTTGTGTCATTTGTTAAAATAAGGGTTTTATAAGAAACCTTGCTTTATTTTGTTGCTGAAATCTTCCTTAGTCACTGAGTCCAATACAAGGTCCCATCACCATGTTGTCCCTACAAACCAGAGGCACTCATACGCTCTATAGCAAAATAGAAAAAAAATATGTGCTATTTTAATATTATAGAGAGTTGTTCTGGTTCAGTGAGACCTCTAAGCATATCTGTATGTTTAGACATGTGAAAATTATGCATGCCTTCACTGAACAGGGCTGCACCGCCTATCTTGTCCTGGAATTCCTCAGAATGCAGAGGAGACAGATTGTGGTGGAAAATAAGTAGAATTAATGATTGAAAAAATCCCGTTCATTTTTTGTGCTTCCATGATACTACCAGTGAACTCCTGTTAGGATGCACATCATGCACTGAATTGCGGTATTCCTAGTACTGTGCAGCCCCTGACAACAGAAGGCTGCAAGATAAGGAAGTAAACGCCTGCACACCGTGCACATCTTTTCATCGGCATGCAGTGAAAAATGTCAGATAAGACGCAGTCATGAGAGAGCTGATTAAGGAAAGAAAAATACACCCTTTCTTCCAATTTTATGCACAAACTACCCTCTGTCCTTTATAAGGGCCTTGTCCTGAAAAGACTTACCTGTGTGGAAAACTATTCTCTTTTGATTATTCTCATTCCAATCAACTGGACTATTTACCTGAGTGTATTTTTCATGAGCTGAAACAATTTTCACAAACAGCAAGTAGCTGCCATAATGTTGATCATCCCATGAATAAATGAGAAGCTGTACAGGGGACAAACATGTTCAGTATCATAGGAGTAGCTGTCAATTTTTCATGTATGCTATGCATATGCAGTGTATGAAATAGTCTTTAAAAAAAAAAAAAACACCCTGAAACAAAGTGTTAGTGAGTCTCAGCTGTCGGAGTGTGAAACCTTTTGTGACTAATGCACTTCCTTGAGTTGTATTATACATGTTTTCGTGAGCAGACCCAAATTGCCGTGAACAGAAACTAAACCTGGGAAACAACCTGCTGCTGTAGTGTGGAGGCAAATGAGAAGAAAAGAACAATAAAAATATATTTTTAAATGGATACTAGGTCTGTTGAGGGAAGGAGCACATTTTAACAATTGAATGCAACAGGGGCACCTATAGCTGTGATCCTGCAGCATAATGTGTTTTTAAAACTCATTTTTAGATCCAGTGTTTCCGTTGGCACAGTTTTCAAATTTCAAATGTTATCAAATATTTGTGTAGTTAATTTGACCTAACTGATTGCTTAGTTTGTCAGAGGAAAACACTTACTTAAAAGTAGAAAACGAGAGAATTTCAGAGTATTCCAACATTTGTGTGTCAATAAGAATGGGGTGCAAAGAGTGTATCCCTTTTCCTCATTTGAGGGAAAAGGAAGGAAAGGGAAATGCTTACGATATCCTGTTGAAATAACAGCATTTTTGAAATAGAACTTTGTGATTAATTAATGTCAAAGAAAAAATATATTTAAACCGCTCTGAAATCGGAAGTGTTTTGTCACTCGTCTGTTTTCTTATTATGCCAACTAATCTGGAAATATTTTATGTTTTATTACAGTATCATTTGAGTGAGTGAAGATCCTCTTTCTTTATTTAGCTTTTTCAAACTCATCTCCTAAAAGTCTGATTCTTTGAATAACATCAGTAATAAAACTTCTCTTTACAATTCAGAGCTTTCAAACATATCTTAAATACTTCTTTGGGTCTGTGTATAAATGTAAATCTGATTAATATCTGTACAACTTGGCCTTTGGTGTCAGACGGTATTTTACTTATTTCACAGCTACCATTGCAGAGATAATATTATACATAAAATTATAGGGAGCTATTAGCAAATACTTAGAGTAGAAAGACATTACCTATTTTGGATAGAAACTGGTAAAGCCTAAAGTATCACTGCTTTAGGTAATTATGATGTTAAAAATAACAGAAAGTGATCTTTGCTACATCTGAATAAACATGTTCCAAGACGAAAACACAAGCTGAGAATCTAGTCCTTTTTCACAGAAGTTTCAGCAAAAGTGGGATGTGTGGGGGAACAATGTTCAGGCTTAGGCTGAACATTGTTCCATTGAAATGGAAAGATCTCTGTCCACAGATGCTTAATGATGCATTCTGGATCCATGACATTAGATCAAGAACCAAACTGTGATAGAGTCACAGAATAATCTAGGTAGAAGAGGCCCTTCTTGATCCAGTGACCCCTGCCCTTTCCAAAGGAGGTGCAACTTCAAAGTTATATCCAGCTGTAAAGTTAGAGCATAATCTCAGGAACATATCTAGCCAAGTCTCAAACATCTTCAAGGACTCCGATTTCACAGCCTCTCTGGGCAAACTGTTGCTTTATTTAACCGCAGAAATTGTGAAATCTTTTTCCCATTATCTAATCCAAAGTTTCTTTCTTGCAGCTTGTGTCTGTTGCCTACTGTCCTTTGCACCTTTAGGAAGAGACTGGTCTGTCTTCTCTATAACCTCCTATTAAGTAACCCTCTTTTTTTAACACTGAACAGGCCCAGGCCTTACCCTTTTCTCATACGTCATACTATAGCTATATTTGATTCATGTGCCATTTTGTATAATATTTAATATTTTAATATACATCAGACTCTTTGGTAAAATACTAGTTTGCTAGTCACCAGACTGAGCATATTCCTGCTTGTAAAGTCCCATAAATCTTGTTTTTTGCCTGGTGTTTGCTGATCAAGACATATATCACTGTTGGTGTGACATAGAATTTGGATATACTTTTTATTTATTTAGGATAGAACTATATGCTTTGCTGTTCCAGTTGCATATTTTATAGTCTGAACAGAATATTGTGATGATCTACATGGAAAATATAGTAGTTTGACTTGCAGTGCAGCTGCATACTTTGTTGAGTGGGTTAAATGCCACTCAAGCTGTGAACTTAGGAGACTGAAATTTCATATCGTCCTTTAATCATGCTGCATTCTTTGTTGATGGAGCAATAGAATTTAGCTGTAGAGAATATTGTAGCTGATCTGCAAAAGAATGTACTTTTGTTGCCAAATATATTTTAGAAAACAAACTAGATCGACAAAAATGTTTGCCAGACATGACATGGAGGGGATATTAGCAGACAATATATATATAAGAATAATAAAGAGGCTCATTCTGCTTTCAGCTGCTCTAGAGAAAGATCTAAACAACCTCTGGGATTCAGAGGCTTACTTAAAACTTTTAACATGAAACATTTATTTAGGAAAATATTTTCTAACTCTGCCCTGTAATATACCAAAACAGGAACAATTTTTTTCAAGGGAATAAGGAAGAAAAGAACTGCAGGTTAAAAGCCGAATGCTACCAGATAGGCCTGTCAATAGTGGCATATTACACTTTGAATGAAAACTGCAGCATAAGCATACTACTGACACATATCACATTTTAAAAAGGCCAAAATGGATGCAAGTAATACAGTATCAAAAACTATAGCAATGCTATATTGTAAACTCGCACCCTGCAGCGAGAGATAATATAGTAGTATGATATCCCAGCTTTTTAATCCAGGTATTTCTCTGGAATACTTCATAATTATTAGCCTGAACAAGGAGATGGTAAGATTGGCAGGTAGTATGTATGTCTCTGTAGTTTTTGTCAGAGTGCTGATATGTGTACATTCATGCTGATAAGAGTGGTGACAGAAATAGAAAATCCCCAACTGCTTCAGGGAATGAAAAAGAGGGCTGGAGAGCAAAGCTGCCTCCCCCTGCCCTTCTCCACACAATGTACACCACATCAAAAGGCAGAAAGAGCCTCTCTGTTCTCTTCGCAGTTAGCCAGAATTCCTTTGCTCTCGGCTCAGAGAAATGACCCATCAAACAGGCCAGCAACTTTAGTCTTTCTAAAGCAAAAATGAGGCTTCCACAGCTTCATTAACTTTTTAAAAACTTTTTTTTTTTTTTTTTTGCATATCAGAAATCCTCTGTGGTGGACCTGCAGAATATATTTTCCTTGTAACAGCTGTGTTTATGGTATATGTCTCACTATCTGCTTGGAAGCTAACACGTAGAAGCATTCACATGGGTATTACTCAGCAAGAGGTTAATCCTGTCAAACACCACATAACCAGTCTGAAAATGAACATTGCCGGATGTATGATACGTGCTTTGACGTTGGTTTGCAGTGAATCCAGATATTCTGAATGGACATTCCGGCTTTCTAGCATGAAGACAGATACACATTCCAGCTATTAAACATATTTTTTTCCCAAAAGTCTGGATTTAGACATGTGGGGCCTTGGTCATTTTGCACTTGACCCTTAGTGGACATCCACTTTTCAAGTACAAATGTGGATATGTTCCATTCATTTGTCTACAGAGAAGCACATGTACAATCAGTGCAATATATAGCCCTTATGACTGTAAAAGGGGCTGTAGCGGGAACAAGTGGTGAAGTTAAGGCCTCTGCAATAGTTAAAGCATCTGCATAGAAGAAGAGATCAAAGATCAATAGCTGAAGGAAAAAATCTGGCCCTGTTTTGGACAGCTTCCTGTCCCACTCACCGAAAATAAAAAAAAATCTCCAAACAAACAAACAAACAAAAGTCCCATTCAACCTATTATATGACTCAGGGTTAAAAGCTTTAAAGCTGTCCAAACATTTATAAACCTGGTCTGAAATGGATTTAACAGGACTGTTTTCCATACTAGACTACATTTGTATAGGTTCAGTTGATCTGAAGTTAAAAAAAGATCTGGGTTCAGACTCCCTCTTCAGCCTGGGTTCAGATTTCATAGGCAAAATTTAAACTGCCTTGCCTGTGGACTAACAGATGGAATTAATCTACTACTGTAGGCAACTGCTTGCAGAACATATAGACAACACAGCATCCATGGCCTTTTTTGTGCATGAAACTACCGTATGCATCAGCACAGAGAAAACCTATGAAAATTAGCGATAGTATTCATGTAACCAAAAGGGTTCCTATCAACAGCTAGAATTATATGAAAGTACTAATATCACTTCATTAAAATAAAACTATGTTTGCTTTCATTTACAGAAACATTTAATATGATCCAAGGCAGGATTATCTAAACTGTTTCTGAAGATATTCCAAAAAGACAAAATAGTTACCTGCTGTCAAATATGGAAGCATACTTTTCTTTAAAAACAAACATATCTAAACCAGAATGCAGAATAAAGACATGTATACATGATTTATGTTTTTGTTCTGCAGTCTTCTTTATCTTTTATTTCCATGCTTTGAACAGAATTTCATGTAGGTCAACAACCTAAAATAACATTTTATCTCATTATAGAGAATAATTGTAAAAAAAAATCTGAAGTTTTTCTTTGAAAAAAAAAGAAGAAGAAAGCAAGCTAATGCTTAATTTCTCCTTGGCATCTTGGTATCAAGTTAATAGATATTTTGAGAGATCATTTGTGCTTTCCATGTCCCAGCCATGTGAAAGCAGAGAAGTGTCTCTTCCAAACTCTATCAGTACTGCTCCAGCTTCCTACAGTTTTGCAAATCCACAGTTGGATGCTTAAGTTTTCAGGCAGTGTAGGCTAGATAAGAAGAGCATTCCCTGTTTTTTTTTTCCCTTCCAAAACCATATGCTTTGGGAGTATGTGTGAATAATGTGGTGAAGGTGCACTGAGGCTTGGAGAATCCACTACGAATTGTTTTCAGTTCTGATTAATAGATTAGCTGTATCTCATTGTCTTCTGAATATTATCTTCTCTTGCGATCCTTTCTTTTTCTTTTTTTTTTTTTGTAGAAAATATAAATAACATGTGAAGAAGGACAAAAACATGAAAAGAAGAAACATACGGCTAAAGGGCTATATTAGTTCAGAAAGCCAAGTTAGGAACTGCTAAATTGGTGGTTGCCTATGTACTTTTAAATCTCTCCCATGTGTTTCTGTCCTGTGTACTGAATGAGGCAGGGGTCCTGTGGGAAAACAAGATGAGAGCATGTAATTAAAGACTCTATCATAATGCATATGCATATAACACTACATCGCACACACAATGTGTGGTTAATTTTCTTTCTCATCCTGTCCCTGCAGAGAAGATGAGAGGGAAAATGAAATACACATGACAGATGTTAGTCACATCAATTAATGCACTTCTGGAAGGCAGTCAGATACTAAAGTTGTTTAAAGGATGTTGTAAGGATAGGATGGAATAGGAAAGGAAAAGATAGGATAAAGAATAGTGTAAAACAGGATAGCATAGAACAGGCCAACTGACCAAAATTGATTCTAAATGCTTTAAAGAAGTTCTAAAATAAAACCAATAACAATACCTGACTCTCTGATCACATGAAAGTGCCAGACGCTGTTGTGCCATACATATGGAAAATAAATCCTATGGATAGAACCTGAGGCTTACACAAAGGATATGCAGAAGAAGTTGTAGCACCCATTAGCCCATGACTATACATATATTTTGATAAATCTCAAGATTAGATAAATACACTAATTTATTACAATTTGCAAAGGCACAAAAGATCATAGCAATCCGCTCATCCTAATGTCCCATTTCTCTGTATTTTTTCCATTGCTACCATGCTTTACTCCAGGCTCCATATTCTTCAGCTCAGGAAATTATACAGTCATTCATCTCCCATTCTTTTAATTTTCTTATTTCCCTTCTCTACTCTTCCTGAGATTTTATTCCCCCTTCTTTTGCATTTTTTTTTCAATAATTCCAAACATTCATTGTCAGTTGGCTAATGAACACGTACTGGAAGATAATTAAATTTACCAAATATATCATACAATATTTGTCCAGGTCTGGGATACTCTGCATTATCCAAATAAACAAGCCACTTTTTGCCCAGTGGAAGCATCTGGATCTATTTACTTCAAGGGACAGCAGTCTTCCTGGAGCCTACTAGGACAATTATTTTGCAACATTGCTTTCTATACTGTCCATCAGATTGGAGTTAGGGCAAAAGAGAAGGAAGGCATATTTGTTGTCAGTTTTTCTCATATGGAAGTTCTAGCATTAGATACTGTGCTTCTCCAAGTGGTGTACATACTCCTTATACTTCCATGGAAACTGGGTTCACCTCTTCTCTTATGCAGATATTTATGCTCAAATGTTTAGTGATTTCAGTGTTTCAGTTTTCTTTTAAGAGACTGTGCCCATTTGTAGAGTATCAGGCTTCTCTAAGTCTTTAAGTCCTGGCATATGAGTGGAGGTACCTAAAGATTTTTTCTTCTAAATCTGTTTTGTTTGCAGTCTACATGTTTTGTGTGTGCTGGGAATGTTTATATCTGCAATTAGACATGAGTTTGATGGATGCTTTCTAAATATAAGTAAATCTAAGTTTAACAGAGAGCTTGTTCTTGACTTTTATACTGAATAGTTGAAATAGTTGCAATATTGGACAAGATCAGTGAAAAAACTACTTATCTGTCACTGTATATGTTACATTGATAGAGAAATTTAGACACTAATATGGTCTACGATAAATCAGATATTTAAGTGTATGCTCTAGAAGTGTATCTTAAATAAGTGTATGTATAAGTGTGTCTTAAATAGCACATATGATTTAAATAAGATCAGGATTCTGGAGCTGGAAGTTAGTCACTTCTTTCCAAAACAAAATCTAAAGACCACTGAAATTTGATCCAAAGACTTCCAGTGACTTTGATGGATTACGGATCAAGCGGAGTCTAACTGAAGGGCATATTGCCATGGAGCAGCCTGAGAAGGACATGAGATTTTCTAACTGTGCAATTGGAAACTTTTGTAGGATTTTAGAGAATGCCACTTCAATAAAGATAAATAGGTAAGGACAGGTCTTCCCAGGTGTTAAGGAAAATAATTTAGAGAAACACATTTAGTTTGATGTATTTGCTATGCAACAGTGTGAAAAATAATTCAACTTTCAATGTTTGAATAGCATATAGGCTTAAAGAATAATTATTTAAACCTTAAAGCTGCATGAGGTACTAAAATATTTGATTCTCTTTCACAATTATATAATTCTTCTCTAAATGAAGCCTGACTTGGCATTCTGGTTGTGCATTTTATAGTTTTCCAATGAATTTTAAAAGCTTGCCTTTTCAGAGCAAAGAATCTAACCACCACACCAGGGAATCCATGCCTGCCAGCCTCTCCATATGTTCCTTACACTCATAAGCCCTCTTGCAGTATTACTCGCATAACAAATGTAAATATAGTTCTGGACCAGGATTTCTCTCAGATGAACACACATCAAAGACTATGTCAGTGAAGAGGCTTTTCCTTCATCTATTGCTAGTCAGCTTTGAACATTGTCTTCTATTTCTTCATTTAAATTTTACAATAGCGACTGCATAAGATTAAAAAGCAGATGCAACCTAAGGGCAAAAATTTGCCCCCTACACATTTTGGCTAGTATTGTACTCTCCGAGTGATCCTTTTAAGTCAAGGCACCAGTTTCCGCTTTCTTCTGTCAAGTAATGCTTTGACACCGGTGGAAGTACTACAGAATAATGGATGGGTAGATAGAGCAAAGTATTACTCAGTGTAGTTCAATGACAGGAATATCCATAGAGAGCAACTGCGGGTGTTTTATGCTGGTGATCAGATGCTCAGATAAGGTTTCTACTGAAAGCAGAGGCTGTTCCTATGAGTAACTCCTCCTCAGTGTTACTCAGGTAATCCTGAAATGATTCAGAGATAAGTAATTAATGAAAAAGCTCTTATACGGAAGGATTAGAAAGCAGAATGTACTATCTCCATATGTTTTTTTAAATGCTCTATGGGTGATCCAGATTGTTGCAGAAGAATAAACCTTAAAACTATATCTGGTAAAACCATTTAAAATACACTTAAAAATAGAATAATAAAACACCTGGTATATCATCTAATAAGAAAGATTAAGCCAGTATGGTTTCTAACAATGGAAAAATCAATCCATTCTGTGCCTTTGCATCTACTAATAAAAGAGAGAAAGGGTAAATCATTTGCAAAAATGTATTTAGTGTTTCCAAAGGCACCTGACAAGGTCTGTTACTATAGGCTACTAAAACAAAAATAGTTGTGATGAGAGATGTAAATATTATGTTAACTGGCTAAGAGACCAGGGGAAAAAAAAGGAAGCAAAAGACAATTTTAATAAAGAAAAAGGATTTGTTGTACATATGTATATATTGTATATTAATTATTGTATTAATATGTATATATTAATAGATGTAAATCAGCAGTGATAACAGAAGGAAGTACAGCTAGCACAGAGGGGATAGACATCAGTTGTTCATAGAATTAATTATACAAGTTCAGGAAATGGACATCAGCATCACTGTAGTCTCAGGGAAGATTTCAGTTCTTCATGCATATACTTTCAGAAAGCAAACAAATATTGGATGCATGAGAGAAGTGATACAGAATAAGGGGAAGTATTTAATACCTGTATACACTTTATGTTCTGTTCATATATAAAACATTGTCCTTATTATAGTTCAAAAGATTTCTAAGAATCTAGAGAATTTAGAGGCATTGTAAAGGACAAAAGAAAATGTATGAAAGAGAATGGAAAGATTTGGGCTTTTGTATTTTTGAAAGAAAAAAAAGGATATAATCAGATTATGGATCTTAGTAAAGAGCAGAGAGAAGATAGCTTTATAACAGCACAACGCAACATTCTTCAATAGTGGGAAGAAACAATTAAAACTGTTGGTCCAAAAATCCATTTTTTTTTTCATTTAACATGCGGCAAATGAGCAAAAACTTACTTATGCGGCAAAACTCACTGCAAAAGATGTTACTTGAGGCCAAGAAACACGGAGACTGAAAAATTGTCTGATATCAAAATAAAGAACAGGTATAAAAGAACAGGTATAAAAGCTAATAGGTTCCTATGAACTAAGATTGCTCCTCAGTACTTAATCCAAACTCCAAAGGTTAGCTATGCAGGAAGTTTACCCTGTCTCTGATTATTGCCGAGCATTATCCTTCCCAGATGTCAGTCAGGCTGCTGATGAGAAAGCTCAGGTGGCTGGGGAGACCTGCAGGCTGGACCCCAGTGGTGAGCTTCAAAGGGCCGCTAAAAAGGGAATCACCATTTCCTGCTCAATATCGAATAGCATGTTGGAAAACAAGGCGGCTCCTCTTTGGGAGGAGATCTGGGTTGCACTGCCTTTCCGCAGAGTCCCATTACCAGAGGTCTCTGATTTCAGAGATACTGCAGAAGAAGGAAAGTCTGCAAGACGGTCTTTCACTCCAGCCCGTCTGCATGATAAAGCAGTCCTGGCTATGTCTGACGTCTGAGCGTATAGATGTGCGTGGCCAAGTTTTGTCCTTCTTCCTCTAAAACGAAGGCTGCTTCGTGGAAGTTTTTTTGATTTTTAAACTTCCGTTTGAAAGCAGGCCAGGGTCACAGAAAGGAGGGTTGCAGCGCTGAGAGCTGACGCAAAGACGATACAAGAACACGAGAGCAGGGATCCTTCCCCTCATCTTCCCATCACATCGGAGAAACCAGAAAAATTCTTCCACCTTAAAACTCGTGGTGTGTCTTACGTCCAGTCTGGACTGACCAGCCACTGGACGGAACTGGTGGTCCAGAGGCAGACACCGTCCAGTTCACATCACCAGCAGGATGGGAGTCCCACTGCCGCCAGCTGCAAGAGCAGAGCAAATGCCTTGTAGGCTCCACCATTAGAAAAAGGCATTGCTTTCCACTGGCAAGCAGTAACCAGCAGTGGCCACCTCTGAAAATGGTCACAGGCTGTGATCGGTTTTCTAAAGAACCTGGGTACAAGCCAAGAAAAAAAGGTTGGCCATAAAAATCCCCCGGGAATGTGAACAATGAGTGGATGTGAGCATTTCTTCTCTTCTGTAGCCTCACGAGAACATTTCAGAAAAAGAACAAAACTTAGAAATCTGGAAAATTTTTGGTTTTGTGGTCCCCTCTGCAATCTGAACAGAATTCTCTCTGAGAAGCTGAAAATAAGCCATTATATATAATTGTCTCTCTTTTAATAGGACATTTCCAGAAAAGGTGGAGTTGCTGTCCCTTTTGCACAATTTTCAGCACAGGGAGCACAGCCTTGCAGGGAGAGGAATCAATGGCAACTTGGAGGCTAAGCCAAGTTTCCCCGGGGTTTGATCTGCCTAAACGTGGAGGCCAGAGCAAACAATAGCAGCACCCATGGAATTCGCTGCTGACAGACGTGCTGGCAGCCAAACAAACAATGTGCCGCACCCAATAACCCCCTTCAAATCAAATAAAAGATATAATTTTCAAGACTGCTTCCTCAGTAAATGTCTAGACGGTGGTTGAAGAAGGCTGAACAGAAAATGGTGTCAGATTTTCAGCATTCATCCTAAAATTTCAGTGTGCATTTGCATAGGGAAATCCTTACCTGGTGAATAATGGTATGTATCTGCTCTGGCCCTCCATGTAGGCACTGGTAAGATGGATAGTTGTAAATTTATGCTCCTGTGCTGCATTTATTTTAAAAGGATGTATGTTAATACATCTGACTTTTACACCAATATACCAACTGACTTTTGACATGCTAAAAACTTCCACAGCAAAAAATTCCATACATAAAAATAACTTTGAAATAAAACTATGTTAAGCGAAATGTTAGCATTTTACCTTTGCCTTCACTTTCTAGACATTCAGGAATATTTCTATATATACAGAGAGATGGAATTGAAATATAAAGCAAGCTGATCAGGCTCAAGCCAGCTTCCATCCAAAAAAGCAGTGCAGCTCTGGTACAGCAGCATAGAAGACTGGATAGATCAAAACTGCTTTTATATCATCTTTTTCTAATTCATTCGGCTTCTCTTACAACTGCCCTTTAAATGAACAATATCAGTCTGTATTAGTCGATTCACTTAAATAGGTGATAAAGTCATTTTTTTTTAATTCAATACATTTTTTACAAGGAATATACAAACCACAGATTCAACAACATGACATCATCCTTGTGCTCCTGGTTCCAAACTGCTTTTCGTCTGGAGCCTGGTGCCAAAGTGCTGTCTCTTGGCATTTTCACTCTGGGTCATATAAAAATGCCTTTCAAGATGTTTTTCCAGCTCTCTCATTGCCTTCTTCTTGTGCGTATGGCTACTTTCTTTTTCCTTTCTGCTTCCCCAACTCCATTAAACAATATATGAGCTCTTATTTGTGCTAGGAAGTTTAAGGAATTGTCTTAAACCCCTATTCTTTTTTTGCTCCTAAGTTCGGCTATTGTTTCTGCTATTTGTTCCATAAAGGAGATCAGCTGCTATTGCTTCCATTGTTGCAGCGGATTGCTTTTAAGCCACGCTGTAGCGAAACTCACTGTGCAGCATGTTTGATCTACACAAAATGCTTTTTACCCTTTTTTTTGTGTGTAGAGAGAAGAATCGGAGATAATTTAGAGGCATTTTTGTCAGCTAAACAAAAGAAGGGTGCTGCAAATCAGTTAGTGTTTGTAGTTGGAGGAAATCTTATGAGGGGTTGCAAGTTCCTCTGCAACTGCATGACTTGTGACCACTAAGCTGGAGCTCAGCAGCAAGAGCCTGAAACAAATAGTACAATTCTGATTTGTAAGTGCCAAGAAACTTTTTCTGTGTGGAGCTGACCTGCCTTTCTTGAAGTTCAAGTAACTTGTAATCAGCAAGTGAACTTAGTAAGGGTTCATTATATTTTCAGATGTTAATCCTGGCATCTGACCATTTAAGGGTTATTAATTTTTCCTACATAGTGACTTCAGCTGTAACTGAAGAAAGAATTTCCAATCTGTCTGTAATCTAAAAGTCTAGTAATATTACTTCTGTCAAATTTGAACGGAATTGCTTGATGGTTTTATCAGCAAAGCAGGCTGTATGTCAGAACACATTAATGATCAACATCTTTTTGAGAAGATTAGAGAAATCAATTGTTTGTTTGAAAAATGTGAAACCGTACGAGCAGTTATCCTAATTTGCATCAATGGATTTGCTAGCAAAGATCTTTTCCTTTGAAAGTCTTGTGGCACCAGATCAAATATATTTAGTATTATTGAGTCAAACTTTATGTATGTAGGTGACCTACAGATTGTAGGACTATCCATAGTCCATCCACAGTGATATGAAAAATGTGAAGTTATTTTAAAGTAGATATATTTTCATTTATCTGAAGAATGATATAAACAAGAAAAAAAGCAAGCCAGTATATCCAAGATAACTGAGGAAGAAAGGAAGCTGCCAAGGCATCATCTCTGTGGAATGTTAGGTATTCTGCAGCAGCCCTCAGAGTGGACACGATGAACTGTCCTGAAGCCTTCTTTTCCTTTTTTTTTTTTGTTGTTGTTTCTAGCAGTGTAACCATATTTGGTTGCTAAGATAAGAAATACTTTTTTTAAAAAGTACCTTTTAATACTACTAAGCCTCTGTCTAACAATTTTGATAATAGGCAAAATATTCTAATATCTTCTTAAGAATGGGAAAACAGTCAAAAAGAAAAGCTCTACTCTGGAAACAAATCTTGTGCTTAGAGCTTGGCAACATTGTCTTGCTAGACCTAGAGGCAGGTATTTTCAAAAGCACAAATTATAGATAGCTGCCTAACTCCCATTTCCGCCTTAGAAAAACATCCCCATAGCCCTTTTCTGAAGCAGCAGTTGTTTCTCTCTCATATGTTCAAAGCCACATGCCTGCTCTTTTTATATCAGGATGAAAAAAACTGCAGGCACAAAGCTTATGCTGTTATGGCCTTTTCCAGTTCTCATTGATTTCACTAGAAGCTGGATGAGGCCCCTCGAGCACAGCTAAGACAGAAATACAGAATGAAATAACTTATATTTTCCCTAAAAATGATCTTATTCTTATATCGGCCAATCTGATAATCACTTCTAGAACTTCAAGTTCATCAGTTTTATAAGAGTGATTGAGAGTATCACTAAGAAATAATTAACTGTACATGGGAATGCAAAATTATTTCATCTGATGTTTGACCTAATATTTTCTCAAATATGTAAATTGCATAGCTTGCATTTTCAGTACTTCAGAGTATTCTGCCTGGCTTTGACTGACATTTGTCATGTAGATACAGCAGAGAAAGATTATTTATCTTGACAGCAGGCTGATGACAAAACATCTATACTATGATTAAGCTCATTTCTAGATTAGAAGGATCACACTAACACTTTCTACAGCTGATGTCACTGTGACAGTTGTAGTTATCTTAGTCCCTGTTTGAGTATTTTGCATTTTTCCCATGGAATGCCTGAAGAGTTCTGATTTATATAGAACATTCCGTATTTTTACATAAAATACAAAGCAGAGAGCAACAACAATATGACCTGCAGATTCTTTTATGAAAACATCCTGACAATGACATTTATCTGTTTTTGATGGAAATGTCATTTAGACCATGGTCTTGAGATAGAGGTCATGTTTATGAGATGTGACTAATCTTTGTCATTTCATTTCCTAATTCTAAAAAATTTGGACATCAAAACCTTGACCTTCCTTTAGAAGTCATGCTTTAATTTCTTCTAGTTTTTACTATACTTTGGCAGGTGAAGGAGATGGCCAGGATAACAAAGCATATTGTCAAACAAGTAATCTGTAGCTCTGTTGTTTTTTGCCAAAGACTTAATTCTGGGTGGAGAATAGGCCATAAGTCAAAAGGACATAGATGACATGTAGGTATCCAGCCTTAAGGCTGTGATCCTCAGGATACCCACCCACCTGGCTTTGGAGATATGGCAATGCTGTCTAATTATTCTCGCAGATCTTAGATATTCTGAGCAGCTCTTAGTTCTACTCATTCTTAGAATTCTCTCAGTTTTTAAAGGAATTAAAATTTCATAAATATTTCCCATAAAAACCCTGCTGAGAACCGTACCTCTGCCCACTTTCATTCACAAGCTAACCTGAAAAGCATTCCCAGAACATATTACTAAACCTGACTCTACATAAAATACAGTGGTGGCTTTCTTTTAAAAAGATAACTAACTTCTTCCATCTAGATCAGCAGTACAAATTGTTCAGCTGTATGTAGTAAACCTGTGTTTAAAAATCTGTTTTCTTGCAGGTGTTTGGACTTGCACAGCTGCTTCTTGCCTAAATGAGTTAAAGACTCAGTAAGTTGGATCTGAAACTCCAGCCTAACAGTCACATAGTTAGGGACTGTATAGTCCCCAGATTAAAACAGTTTATGTATTTATATTAAATTATTTTGAAAAAAAAACATGTTTAGCTCTCAGTATCTGGGCTATAAATGCTCACTGAGGTGAACTTTCTAGGTATTTAAATACTTTCAAAAAGAGACAACTCATGGCCTAAAACTCATTAGGTTCAGGTAAAGGCAGACATGTACTCAGAGTCCCTTTGGCTTTTGAACCTAAAGCCTATCTGCAAAAGCAGATAAAAGAATCTCAGTTAACACAAATAAATGGATTTCTTGGAACAAAAAGATGTCAGGCTGTCTTGGCATGCTACTGTATGGGCCTGCAAAGGTACAGTTCTCAGGAGTGTCCACTATAAAATGAAAAAGCTTCAGGAAAATGGAATTTAAGGACTTGGTTGATACCCTGAAGAAGAAAAGACTAGAGTTAAGGTCTCATGCATGATCTCTATTTTCCCGAGAGGCTAAGATCAAAGAGAAATTATTAGGATAATTGAACAAGAGCCTTCTTCAACAAGAATTACTAATCATGTTAGTGCTTTATAGAGCTTACTAAGCAGATCATATAGTATAGACACAGTATAGACACAGCTTAAGTGTCATTCAGAGGCAGGACGCGTGGTCAGGTAAAACCTAAGTAGAATGGTATATGGAAATGCAACTCAGCATGGAGGGGAGAGAATAAGTTTAGCAGCCTGGGTCTAATGTATAAGACTAGCCTCCAATCCTTCCAGTGACAGAGCTTGAAACAGAAGATAAAAGTGTCCTACAACTATATGAGTAACCCATCTTCCCCAAAGGGCTGGTTCACAAAGATAAGGTGCTATTCATGTACCTGTGTTAGGACTAGTACCTATTTCTTGTCTTGTGTTGCTTACGGAAGATTTATCAAGCCAGCTACTGTTATTTTAGTGTTTTCGTGCTGGTTGCAGTTTCGTGCAATGACATCCTATTCCAATGTACTTGAGGCAGTGCTCTGTTTAATAAGGGAGTCGTGTTTCCCCACGTCTCTTGTTAGAGAATCATTTATTCCTAGCCTATAAAAAATTCAATGGATCAGCCCAGAACAGCAGACCACAAAATTCAGAGGATTATACATGCGCAGACAATTGTTTTCCTTCATATGTTAGGAGAAAATTCATATTTAAACATTTCACCCAGACAATAAATCTTACAGTAGCTTACTTTTCCGGGGAATGATGCCTTACACGCCACCTGTGTGGCCCAGAAAGGAAAAGGGAAAGAAACTTTAGACTGTCACTGTTTTCATACTTTCCTAAAGAAAAATGACTTGGAGTGAAATAAGGTTTTTACAGGCCTCTGATGTGACTTAAAGTGGAAGGTATTCAACTGTATAAAATATGAATAGGCGAACAACCCAACAAGCAATGCCTCAGAGCATCAGAGCCCCCACAAATCACTATTTCAAAAATATGTTGAAGCATCCATTTAGCAATCAGAGGCATGTTCAACAACTCTTCTTGAGTAACCATAGCAAATAGAAGTTATTTAATTTTATAACTACAGTATAGCAAATAAATAACACTGCTTTCTTGTATTGCAACAGGTTCAAAAGTTCAGCTTCAGTCCATATGCAGACTCATCATCATGTACAGGTTACTACTGGAAGATGCTGTTAAATATTATGTTTTTAATGTAAATTTTAAGTACTATGTAAAAAATCTAGGAAAGAAGAATCCAGCTATGTCTGTATGGTGTTGACTCATTTGTACCAGGCTTTAGCAAGCTCTTTGAACTGCTTAATTTCTGCAGTAGATAATTGATATGCAGAGAGACACTGACCATTGGCCCCATGTAGCTGCAATTAGGAAAATAAAGTATACTTCTTCAGTTTAATAACATGGGGCAGATTGCAACCCCGAACACAATGTCTGGATTAATTTGGACTATTTTACGTACTTTAAACAGCCCTTGATTTAACTGCTATTTAAAAGAGAGAGACCTTTCTATTAAAAATCTTCTGCTGTGTTTCATTTTTACCCCCATAAGGAGTAGTATAAAGGAGTTCAAATAAGTTAGCAGGCAACTCTAATTTGGTAGCATATTACACTTGCACAAATGTTAATGAGTACAAAAGACACAAGCAATGAAGAGACAGTCTCAGATACTATAAATCCAAAAAAATTATCCAATATATCCATCTCCATCACTCTTCATGTCTTCTTTTTTTTCTCAGTGGCTCACCAGACGGTAATGTTCTCAGATCAAATATTCTCTATAAATTGGGAGAACATTTAGCTGATTTATGAGGCTTTTAGCTATTACATACTTACCTACTCAATAAAACTACTTACATCATATGACACACAAGCTACCTTCACAATCCAAGAATCATTCTTAAAGTGACACATACATCAACTTGTAATGTGATTTCCTGTACCTAATATATCACTTAAGGGCAAATAAGAGGCATTCCATAGTAGATATTTTTTATTTCTTCATTAATTGTTCTTCGTTTTCTCAGACACACTTTTTTACTCTTATGGCTTTCTCCCAGACATAAGTATTTTCTTTAACAATAAAAAAGTGAGAGAGAGAAGATGGAAAGGCAAACAGAGACAGGTGCCAGGAGTGAGAAGAACATAGAGGCTGTGATTTGCTTAAGATGGCTTTTTGTTTTCAAATGCATAATTAAGTAGCAGTTGATTCTTATGTGTAATAAGGATAAATGGACAATTTGAAATTGATTTTGATGAAAAAATGTATCTGGCTGCACAATAGACTGACTGGCTTATGCCAGGATTACTAATTTTTGATTAAATGAGTATCAGAATACAGATATATTTGATTAAAAATAATAATGCTTGCTCTAGCCCACATAACATGGACTCTATTAAGTGTCTATTATGTATCTCATTGCATCAGCAGAATTCCAACTTTTTAGGCTATGTTTCTAATTTGTACTGTAGAGCATGATTACCAACATCATTTTCATTCTGGAATAAAGAGAAAATGAAATCAGGAAAAGGTATATAGATAAGAATGTGTTCATTTTGCATGCAAATGCAGGTCAAAGCCTGAGGAAGTCCATTCATTTTTTAAAAAAACATTATTTAGAGTCTGAATAGGAATTTTGAACATCCTCAAAAAATACATTCTAGTGTCTCTAGACACCATTCTAGTAGAGGTATCTCCTATCTTAACTCCACTTGCAACTTAAGTATTTGAGTGGTCTATCCTAGAGCTGCCCTTTTTCAAATATCTTTTGTTACCAGGTCCTTTCCCCTTACAACCACCAGATTACCTTGCCCCAGGATCTCTCTGCCTTCCTAGTACTCATCTTCCACTTCAGTTTCTCAAATGGTTTCTCAAGCAGCAAAAATTCTATGCTTTGGAGACTTTTACATGTGTAATCTTTGCCAGGCAGCTGGAAACTGGCCTACCTGCATGGATACAATTCGCTCATTGTCGTGATAAAAAAGTAGAGAGAAGCAGCCTAGCATGCAATAATTTTAATATCTTTCTACTTCCATAGCTTCCAAAGAGCTCCTGAGCCTCTCATCTCCCTTCTGTTGTTTGCCTGATCACAGCAGTCTGGTAGCCACCAACAGCAAGGGATGAGGCAAAGCCAGGGTGCCTTTGTAGCAGCAATTCCAAACAATTATCGCAATGCTGTAAATAATCCCAGTGTATAAGTGGATTTACGCCACCAGATTTGGACAGAAAGGGTCTGGGTAGTGGACCTGGTGGATAAGAACTCTAGGTAGGGCTTAGCACACGTTGTACAGTTGTTGTAAGCATGTTGTAGAAAATCTAATGGGATTGTGCAGATAAATGATGGTCCAAGGAGAAGGATTTCTATTATTAATGTTTGTGTTTTGGCCTCGGCTGAATCTGAACAACTACAGCTTTGGATAGTCACTTAATTCCAAACTACACTTCCTGTTGCATCTCTATTCTAATACTGCTACTTATTAATTACAATGTGTGCTAAATAACCTTTAGTAAAGATAAGAACCTGAATAGAAAATTTATCCCTAGGAGAAAGCCATAGGGAATGTTATAGTATGAGTCTCACATCTTATATATGAAACTAACATACTACTAGAGATCTATAAAGGCTTTATAAAAATTAATATCATTATCCCTTTAGCTCTGTAGGAAAATATGACTTTTATCTAATGTTTCATAATCTTTACAAGTGTAGGCCTTTTTTATATTGTTTTGTTTTTTTCAGTCTGGCATAGAAAAGAGGCAATTGGATTTATTTCTGGGGAGGGACAATAGCTATTTGATGAACTTTGGTCTACTCTGACCCACAGCAAAGTGTGACTACATTTAGTTTCCTTACTGCTACATAAAGATATGACTCTGGCTAGTGCAGCTAAACTTGAAAATTTTGGGAATAATGTATCTGAAATAATTTGTTTTCGGCTTATTGTATTCCTGAGGCTGATTTATGCAGGTTTATGTGCTTGGTCGTGTGATGCAAATTTGGAAAACAAGACACAAACATCTGTAATATGTGGTCTCCAGTGAAGGCTTGTAATGTCATTAAATTGTGGTCAAGCCTATGACGATCTGCTCTTCCATGATTTTCAGCTATGCACCTCAGTTATAGAAACCAGTTTATTAGCTAGAATGTGGAGCCAGAAAGAACTCCTCTAATCTCCACCCTGCCTCCCCTTCAAGAAAAAAAAAAAAAAAAAAAAGGGAAAAAGAAAAAGAAAACAAACAAGCAATACTCAATGGCCTGCCTTTGGACTGCCTTTGCCAGTCGACTAGCTAAATTCATTGAATGGATTGGAAAATGTTTCTTGGAGACCTGCAAAATAGGCATATTCCAACCTCTTCTGAGTTGATCATGGCCATAGATGAGGAAAGATAAATGTATATTTTTTCTTTCTCATTCTCCCTGACCTAGCCCCGTGCTAACTAGCATCTCCCACTTACTGTCAACATGTTATCACCTGCTTCTGTAGAACCTGGTGTTCAGAACTTCATTTCTCATTTAGCTAAATTTTAAGTAGGCACCTTCCATCTTTCCCTTTTGCCAGTTGAAAAGAGTATGAAAGTAACATCTGTGACATTATTTTATTACCTACTTTCAACACTTCCTTAAAACTCTAATTTACTATGATGCCTAAAAATATTTTGCCTGAAGTGAAGTTGCTGCCATTGGGATGATTAACTGTTGAGCTACCACAATTCCTGTTTGTTTGCACTCCCCTTACTGTTTAGATTTGAAGTGCGAGCTCGATGGGGCAGGAACCTTTTCTCTTTGATATGGTTCCTCACCTGACCTAGGTGGGTCTGCATTTTGGCACCAGGTCCTGCACGCTCCAGGATTCCAATACCTAAAATACTGAGACCAATATGAACTAGTTAGGCAAAGACCAGTTCCTAGGCCCCAGTGGCTAGTGATGTTCTTACATGCACAACTGCAAAAGGTAGGAGCAGTAGCGCTGAGAGAAAAGCCTTCTTTGCACTGAGGACATATGTGGCTTTCTTATGGAAAGATTGTGGCAAGCGAGAAAGCTGAATAATTTTGTGGTGAATGGCTGATAATGTTGAAACAGCGCGAGTGCTTTTGTACTCAGTAATCTGCCAAGGAGAATTTACAAACTGTGATGACAATGGTATGCGCCGATTCCTCCTGCAAGGAAAAACATTGTCGCATAGCTAATGAGTCCTGCCTGCTAAGTCTAAACTGATGGAAACGCAGCCTGTTCTCTTGCAACACGCTGCAGTGTATGCTGGCGCTTTTAGGGGCCCTATCTCGCAGTCCGTCTGTATTAGTGATTGTTGTGCTCACCAGGTGTGTTCTCGCTGAAGTTCATAAAAGCTGCATTAATCTTAACTGCATGAAATATTAAGAGAGCTGTAAAGGTGACTTTCAAGGTCATATATCTTGACAAAATATTGTAGAAGTGACAAAAATATTTGGCAGTCTGTTCTGTAGAATAAGAGTTTAATAAGAATCTAATGGTTAATCATGAAGTTAACACATACAGTCGTTGCCTGCTCTGCCCTCACCTTGTTTCATATTAAGTCAACATCACACCATGACAGTAGAGCAGATTGTCATCACTTCATGGCATTATACATAAAAGGTGTTGTTATAAACATTGCATCAAATCAAGATGTAGAATATAAAACTAGACTGGCATGTGTGGGGAAAAGTGATACCTTATCTCTCTCTGAATTTTGTTCCTGAATTTAAACACCACAGAGGAGATTTCTGCAAAATCTGCTTATCGTTTATTCAGGGTTTTAAAGGAGATACATTAGAGAAATGGGACTTTCTTTCAAAATTAGGAAGTTAGAGTGAGAATTTTTCAAAGCCTTTGAGTATATTGAAGCTAGCATAGTATACTATATATTCAAGTATTCTAGCTTCTAAGCTAGAATAATTCAGTTTTCAGTAAGTTGAAGAGGAACCACATACTTTTCTCCTGGGAATTTTTACAAGTTCAGAGTTGGAATCTGAATTAGAGAATGTAAAGAAAAGAAGTCGAAAGTTTCTTTAAGTGTAGATTTTGAAAAAAGAAAAACTTTGGTTTTGAATTTTCAAAATGAGATATTCTGATTCAGTTTAAATCCTTCAACACTACTGGGATTTGTTTGTTCAAGTTTAAAGTGATGTGGTATAAATGGAAAATAATTTGGAAACATGAGATCAAAATATTCCATTTTAAAAAGCCATTCTCCGTATCAACTTTCAACTTTATTGTTTAAACTTAACAACCCACACATTTTGTCTTTTCAGTTTTCCAGAACTGAAACGTTCTAATAGATAGAGCTGTAGTCAGAATATACCTCCAGTATAGGCATTTGGTAGACTATAGTTCATGTTCTGAGATGAGCCTGCAGGGTGATCTGGGGCAAGTTACCTTGTATCTCTGAATCTGTTTCCTATTTTTCTCCGCTTAACTGAATCTTTTGAGGATCTTTTTTTTCATCTGAGGATGAAAAACGTTCAATAATTACTAAATACTCTTAGCCACAAATGTTGAAAATATAGATACCCCTTCTGCAATATAGAAATTTTGATCTGTGTCCATTTCAGACAAAGTTTAAAGCTTTCCAAAAATAAACAACTTATAAAATATAATTTAAATAAGTATAAGGAAACTATAAAGCCTCAAAATAACAGCAAATGGCATGCCTCTGGCATAACTTGGATGTCCCAAAGGATGTCTGTAACAAAAAAGACCAGAAAGTAGAAATAAAAGATGGTCATACCTTCAACATTACAGTAAATACTTCTGTGCTTTGTTCATTTTGGCTCTCAAAAGTCCCAGACTTTAACCATTTCCCTTGAGAAACTATTCCACAGCCTAAAGAAAACAAGGCAAGAAGTCTTTTCTGATGTTCAGCATAAATTTATCCTTTCTAAAATTTGTTATATTTTTCTCATATAGCCTTTTACCCCCATAAATATTTTTTCTATCCCATACACTAACAATCTTTAGAAATGGAAAGATAATTATTATGTCATCACTTCATCCTCACTCTGGGTAATACACTTTTCCCATCCAGTTTTTCTTAAATTGAGGTCACAGCTTGCAATATTACTTTTATTTTTTTAGCCTGCTCTGCACCCGTTTTATTTGTCAATATTTTGGAGCACAGAAGGGATTAGAGCAGAGTGAACAAGGGACTGTCTTATCAAAGCTGTATAGAGATAATATGCTCACCTCTTTTCCTGATGATCTGATGTCTCTGCAAAATCTTTTTCACTTGATCAAAAAAAAGGATCAATGTACAGTGTTGTGTTACATTGTTATCTGAAAGAGAAAGGGCTGACTCATCACCCCCACTAATTACCAGATGTACATTGATTTCAATGACTGTACTTGGGTGGACGGGCTGGAAAGTGGTGTTATTATGGGTTAATGAGAGCTACGCTTACAACATTGTACTGTGAACTCCACAAGTCATGTTCTTCTTGGAAGAATAGACTGGTAATATCAATGGTTCAGATTAAAATCCACGGTTTATCAGGGAAAATGCCAACTGGTTCAGTTTACAGGCATTAAAACAATGGTGAACTAAACTGAAGATCTCTAGAAAAATCTGAAAAGTGAGGGCCTCCTATTCTTTGCAGAGAGAATTCCCTTCCTCTGTAGGGGAATTCATGGGTTACTTGTTTCTCCTGCAGAACAGGCTGAGCATGTGCTGACTACCCTATCAACCAAAAAATTGCACTGCTGGATGATCTGCTTGATATTCCCCATAACATCTGTCCTGAGCCAAAAAAAATGCTTCTTATATGGGGATTGCAGAACAGTGCTCTAATTAGCAAACTGCTGACCATTTCTCTTGGCCCTCCCACTGCTCTGTCCTTTTGACTCAAATGCAAATATTAGCAGTGCTATCAAAGCTTATTCTCGCTCTGGCCAAGAGCTAGCAAGATAACCTGCAGCTTTACAGTGACATTTATCTGGAGTCTGAAACAGCTACAAATGTTGGGGCAGCAACCCCTACCACAACCACTGATTGCTCCTGGAAAGGAGGCAGCTGCACCAATGCACATTGGCATTTTTCTTTCCAGCCCATGGGTTCCACCTTTTATCGGGGCTATATCAGAAAAAAAGCGTAATTATTTTTTTCCTGCCTGATAGCTTTCTTTCTGATTTAATGTGCTAAGCTAATACATCTTTCCCGCTTTCCTGTACAGTAGTGGCTACAACAGTTTTGCTGCGCATCGGGGATGCACAGATCCTCTAGCTCTTTATATCTGCATGGGTCTGGATGCCTCCTCAGTACCCCTATCAGGGATAAATCCTTTGATGAGAATTAATACACATAAATCAGAGAAGAATCAATCCTGATAAAACTTTCTATATATCATGCATTTATTGTGCTTTATATGGTTGAACCTTCTGGGTAGAGAAACCGAGAAGGGAGAACTGAGGTGCAATGAAGACAGAAGTTCTTTATGCAAGCTCTGCTTGACAAATAACAGGCTCCTGGAGGAGCACCCTAACTCAGAGCTGAGGTCAGAGCTGAAATGCAATGGAAATAAAACACATAGCAGTTACTTCTTCTTGCAAGATATTTTCAATAACAGTTACTAGTCTCCTTGAAACAAGGTAGCTGGAAAAGTGATGTCTCCTATTTTAAGCAAAGACATATTTTATAATTCCAAACATGACATATATGAGTGTTGGATGGCAACAAGCGTTTCTGCCTTTGTGCTAAAGAAAGAGAAGAAGAATGATAGAGCACAAGAGAAGGTGTTAAGAAGGCACCGTGCGCAAAAGAGGCTGCAGGTTGTGTCTGCGAAAAGCATCCGAAATAGTAAAAGGAGAGAGGAAAGAGCAGCTTGGGAAACAGTGCGGTGAGCGAGAGGCTGCTGCCCACTGTGTCCTCTGGTGTGCAAGGGGATGACGATGTGCATGGTCATTACCAGCAAACAGGATTATACTGAGAATCTGGGTTATTTTTGGTGGTGGTGGCGGCAACTCTGAATTTTTGCTGGGTTCTCAGGTACAAAAGCAGAAAAACTACCATAAGACAGTGCTTCACAGGTCTTGAGTTCACAGTTTCCCTACAGAGACTTTAAACTGCTATAGTGGGAAATTAAATATTTCCAAGCTGTTTTTTCCTTTTCTGGGTGATGTCCAGAAAGATTATCAGAGAAAGTTAGGAGTTATGTTAACATTTCACCATGCATTTTTATGAACAGTCGCCCTTCCAAGACAGTTCAATAAACAGATAAATCAAGGGAAGGCATGGATAGACACATCAACAGTGGGATATTTAGTATAACTTACAACATCCTCTCTTCACACAAACAAGCTGTTAATAGCATTCGATTCTTCTGCAAAATTATACATTAATTTTTAAAAGACAGGTCTAGACAAATAGAAAATTGGCAACGTACCATCCCAATAATTTATTTTTTAATTTCTTTTCCCAGTTGCAAGAGGAGAGGAGAGTCTGGCTGCTTCGTATTTTAATAAATATATAAATGAAATTAGCAAGAGTCATATGAAATTAAATTGCATTTTGAACAGGAGAATTCAAAATGACAAAAATTGGCTAGGTTGTTGCTTGTTTTTTTTTTGTAAAGCTCACCTTTACAAAGTGACCATATGTTATATCTTCATTTCTTGGCAACTGTAAGAGTTACATGCAGATACAGTCCTTCTGTTGATGCTGTCTTTTTATTGTAGTGCTTCTGTCTAAAGGCGTCATTTTGTGAACAGCTGTAATAGTGTTATTAAAAGCAATACTTATATTTTAAAACAAAATAGTAGACATATGTGCCTACTGTCAGTGCAGGCAAGTCTATCTAAATGTCACGTCGAGTGTTGCAATGGCTGGAAAACAAAGCTGCTTTCCCCCATTAACATTTCTGAAGTCAATTTTGTGCAGGCTTACAATCTGTCTGCTGTAAGAAAACCTATTCCGGGAGATGCTCAGGTATGAACTTGGCAAAGCAACTAGAGATACAGAACTCGATTCTTCACTGCCTTGCTCCCTTTGTAACCATTTACCCCTGTGGAAAATAGGTAGAAAACACAAATGTTCATTTTCAGTAGCACGACACACTCATATTTCATAAGTGATGACGCAAGTTGCAACCAGTCTAAATAATGAAGAGTTCCTATCTGATGTTTTTATTAAAAGCTTTGGGCTATTCTAGGTTCTGATTTCCCAAGATTTCCATGTCAATGTGATTTCTCATAGTCAAGGTCACATACTATAAGGTTAGGATCTCTTGTACTTCATTTTGAAACCTGCAGATATTATTTTCAAAACAGATTATAATTTTGGATATTTTGTTTATGACTATCTCAAACATCTTTTTCTAGACAAGCATAGTTTTTCTAATCAGGTAATAAAATACATGATTAGAATTTTACGCTCTTGGACCAATGACATCTATGGAATTATTATATATTTATGCTGCAGTAGTTATTTTTTGCCTTACAAATCTAGCTAATAAAGTCAAATGTTTGTTGCATGTGCAAAATCAAGTTTCTGTCTGCTGGAGTGTACTATGAGAGTACATCTGGACTGTAGATTTATAAACAGGACTGTACAGAAAAGAAAATGCTGTTTAATGGACTTTCAGGTCACTGTGTATCTAATATCTTCAAAAGCTAATGAAAATTGCAGAAATATGGATTTCTAAGCAATTTTGTGTTTTTCGCAGATACTAGACACAGCTTGAGAATTCTCCTTCCAGAAGACTTGACAAAGATGCTTCTTCACATCCCCACACAAGAGGCTGGCATGTTCAAATGTGCAGCTGGAAGAGTTTGGCTTCTTTACAGGCAAACCTAATAAAATCTTATGATGAGTGTTTCTAGACTAAATGTTCTTCCTCTGAGGAGCCTCAAGAATGCACTGGCTTCTGTGTTACAGTATTCATAGTGGTAGTTCCCTGGCTTAAGGAAAGCTATGGATGAAGAGATCCATAAAAGGGGAGGCTAAAAAAGTTTGGAGCATTTTAAGACACCATAATCCTTGTGTTTTTGTCTTTTAAAATTCTCAGATTTCAGTTTAATAGCATTTATTTTTTCCCTTTAGTGCATGTTAAGTTCATTAGATCTCCTCCCATGTATAAATCTGGCATATCAAACCACAATTTGCACTGTCAGCTCCTATGAGTGAAATCTATTGCAGTTACAGAGCTGTCCCGCTTTTGCCTTTGTAGCAACTTTCAGACCACAATAACCATCATCAGTTTAAAGCAGGCAGATCCATTACATTTCCTCTGTTCCTACAACCCCACATTAAGCTAATATTATCTATTTCCCAAGTGAAAAAAAGCCCTTCCAGTCCTATCAATTATTAATTCCTTGCTTGCAGCTAATGTTTTGTTTGAATTATTTAAATGCATCTTCATTTATCAATAAACATAAAATGTTAAACAAAGAATACTGATGAAGGGCATTATTTAAGCCATAACATTTTATGAGATTATTTCAAGTGCCTTTTTTGATTTATTAGCACAATATGTTTTATAATTATTTTTCCATTTCTAAAAAAAAGAAAAACAAAACAAAACTAGAAACACCATGTTTCTGGGTATCATCAAGAGATTTAAAGGTTTACTGAGTGCTTTCAGGAATGCTACATTTTGGCTTCCTTCCTCAAAAAGAATATATAATATAATATATAGCAAATTCCCAATCCATTTGCTGAGAAAATTCAAGGCATGGTTAAGATATAAGATGCCTGTGATTTATTATTAGAATAACAGTTACTGAAGTTCAGTTTGATCTACATTTCTTCTTCCCTTTTTTTTTTTTTTTTTTAACCTCTTTCTGCCATTGTATTAGAAACTGACTGAAAACCATAGTTATTGTTAGGAGACTTGAGCTTACAGCAGTCGAGTTAAAAGAACAAAAAGTAGTTCATGCTTTTCATTGTCTTGGTATGCCTAGTGTGGATCTGAAAGAACTAGGGGAATAGTCAAGTAAGAGAAATTAAATTAATATTATAATATTAACACTTTAAGTAAATAAACCTTGTTTCATGTGGGGCATTTTTACAAAATCTGTTTTTCCTTCTGATTTGCAATAGAATAAATTAAAATATTTAAAAATTAATATCAGGCATAAAGTGCAATTCCATGAAGTTACAAGGAAGCTTTTAGCCCTACAGCCTAATGTTACTGCATGTTCATTTGTCTCTTTGTTTATCTTTGGTGTTATACAGGTGCATCGATTTCTTTCTTGCTTTAGGAACACTCAAAAGCTGTTGGGAAACAGCAATACGGTGATGACTTTCATTTTACTTGATGATACACTAAAATTTTTAAACAAAAATATTTTCAAAAATACTACTTTTTTCTATTATTGAGAATATTGTGATTTTTTTCAGGATCAGAAATCAAAATTATAACAATAGGTAGATTTCACCTGTTGTCTTAAAACAAATGTTAATTTTTCCAGTGTATCACAAGTCCTACCCATTAAAAAATCATTTGAAATGACTGCTGTTGGTGTAGCATCGCCATAAAGGCTTGAGCAATAATCTAAACCCTAATCTAAGCCCATTTTTAAAAAATGTGCTTTCTATGGGGGTGCTAATCCCCTAGCAAGAGAGACAAAAGATGAAAATCAGAGAGCACTAATTTAGTGATAAGCAAGTCCTGCACACACTGAATAGTTCTGTTGATTAAATGTATAGGAGAAAAAAATTCTCATGGTAATAGTTACAAGGCTAGATACAAGAACTGTTTGTGGCTCCAAATTATATTCATTATTTTAAACATTGAGAGTTTGCAAACTGCTGTCCCCCTGCAACACACAGAAGCTAATAATTGCAGAGCATTTCTATGTATAATCAATTTTTTCATATTTACCCAATAATGAATATTTAAAGAGTAGAGAAACATCTAGAAGATGTTGCTGGAAAATGCTCCTGGGTCACAGGGGGTAGAGAATTTCTAAAAGATTTTCAAAAATGCAGAATTTTCTCGAAAAATTCTCAGGTTCACTCCCAATTACCCAAGCAGACCAATGTGTATTAATACTTTGAATGGCATAACAATTTGTCAGGAACAGACTTTGAAATTTGCCCACCAAATATGCTTAATATATGTTTGTTTACAGAATATTTTGGTTTAAAATCCAGAACAAATTCCTTTGCTGTAGATAGCAAATATTAATATCCTGAAGGAAAACTAGCTCACCATTGGTGCTCTATATGTGTGTGCGTTGTCTCCTTATGTAAGCACAACTGCAGAACCAAAGTGACAGTGTGTCCTGCTAAAATACAGGCATCAGTGCCACAATGAAAATTGTTCACTCATAGGAAGCATATATATTGGATATCAAGATCAAAAAAAAAAAAAAAAAACTATTTTGAACTTCTGAGCATAGTTATGGTAATTAATTATTTCTAACCCTGAGCTGTTTAGGTATAATGGCTATCTCTGGAAAATAAAATTTATTAAAGTCAGACATTGAAATAATGAATCGAGCCATGGAGCATTTTTGATATCACGACAGTTTTTCTTACTAGGAGAAAGCATAATTTTACAGCTATTGTGCAGGTAATACTCCAGGAAAAAAAAAAAAAAGTCAAATATTACGAAAGGGTATCATTTTCTATTTGTAGTTTAAGTAATAAAATCATGGACGCATTGGCTGAAAGGAACTACTGGAGGTTGTTTTGTCCCACTTGCTGCTCTAAGTGGGATTATCACCACTGTCTTCGAGAGTTTTGCATCACTCTGTAGGATATAAGTGTTAGAGGAGTAGCTGATTTTTTCTTTTCTCTTACGTATTCTCAAGTTGTAGCTGTCCCTCCCCTCCAAGTGACTGCTCCCTGTTAGGGCTTGGTGCTCAGCACTCATGACAGCCTTGGCTGAGGGCTGCAATACCTCCTCAAACTCCTTCCTGAAGAGGAGAGGACTCTGTAAGGGGAACACCTTTTACTGTCGTCTAATGCAGGTCCCCTTGCCTTGTCTAGGTCCGCATTCAACAGCGGATTGAATAGTCTGTGCCTTATTTGAGTCATTATCCAACACCTTCTATTCAGCACTTTTTTTCTGATTCTTTTTCTTTTTTCTTTTTTTTTTTTTGGCACCACCTCTCTTCTAGGAGGAAAACCCACCCCTCCCACCAGCATCAGTTCTCAGCATAGTGAGCAGCACTGTTAACAGGAAAAATAAAAGTGCTATAGCCTGGCCTACTATACACAACTGCAAAGACTGTCTGCAGCCAAGAATCATTACTCTAAGCCAGGCAGTTACAGAGCAGATGCAAACAAAGTATGATGTGCCAGGAAAGGCAAGACCATGGCAGAAGGCAGTTTGGAAGGTACCCGTGGGAAGCAGGGCTGTGGAGCAGTCCGGTCCCTCGGTGGGTGAGGATGTTCAGAGCAGTGTGTCCGCAAGACTCCCAACTGCTCGTAGACACCAACAGGCATCATCACAGCTTCGATTCCCTTCCCAGAACTGCTAATCTCCTACATCAATACTTCCTGGAATAGGACCGCAACGCTGAAAAGCTGACTGGCTTTTGCTGTAGGCAATAAATCACGGAAAAAGCAAAGCGGCGCGTTAGCATACCTGCAAGTGTGGGCACAGGAGTGGGATGTGGGCGCTCTCCCGTCTCCACCAAAAGGTAGCATGTCAGTCGATTCATTCCTACCCAGATTCAAAAAGCTTTTCAGCATTATTTATCAATTTATGTCACACTTTGAAACCATGGTACATTAGTTAATTCCTATATTACAGCGAAATTCCTATGGAATTACATATTACAGTCACATTAATATCACATTAGCTCATCATGATTAATGTTATTGCAATGAATGAATTAATAATGATTTGCCTCTTTACCAAGGTTTTTTTACCTTGACGTGAAGAGGATCCATGGCATTGATTATCACAAATATAATGGATTGATTCATCATTTATGGGAAAAGAGGCTGTTCTTCCCATAAAGCTCATTCTTTTATTGCTCTTTTTTTCTCCTTCCCTCAGTAGATGTATTATCTTTGGCAGGAACTCAAACCATCCATAGATCATTCATAGGAGTCAACTCCAAACTTCAAATACTGTGACTTGAATGCAGTCTGGGAGAGAATGAATGAGACTCAGGCAAATGAGTTTTCACATATAAATAGTGTCAGGAAAGGATATAGTTGTCCTGGATAATAAAGGTTTGACATTAATGGCTGCCCTCTGTACAGTGAAATTAGGTGTTATTGTAGATATTTAATTCTGGGTAAAGGTGATCTAGTACTTTAGTAATAAGAACACAGTAGTGACCAAGAGTTTAATTGCAATGACTTCCTATTTCAGTGAAGATGTGAGCTTCACCCTTCTGCTGAGGAGAAGCAGCAGCCCTTGATATCCACTACTCACAGTCACTGATGCGTTCCTGTTTCTAGAGCATGTTCAGTAGATGCTTTTTCACATTGTGTTTATGATTATATCCTCAGGGTATACTTACTGGGAAGTACTTGGACTCACTTTTCATCATAATATTTTCTGCTTGTTATTATTTTGGTTTCTTTTCCAGTCTTTCAGTTTTTAAGGGCCTTGGAAGTTAAAGTTGTAAGAGTACAATGGCGCACAAACCAGTGAAGAAACTGTAATACAATATAACAATATGGAATTATCCATAAATAAAAACTAATTATTTATATTTATAAATAGTTATAAATGTAGTTATAAAATATATCTTATAAATATATATAATATAATAGTTATATATTATAAATATTTTACATTTCCCTTAGAACACACCTTTCCAAGCACTGTCTTTATGATGCAGCTGGGTTCATTCACTCTACCAGTCTTTTCTAAGGTGGCAAAGCAACTGTTTTGCTCTCAGATGTCATCCCAACAGATGCATTTTGAAGCCTCCACATGTGGCTAGAAATGTAGGAAAAGGATTCACAGTGTAATTCAACTGCTCACTCCTACCATGCTACCATATGTCTTACTTTTCTAAGTGTGTACAGTAGAAGGGCAATTTTTTCACACTGATGTCAGTTGTGACATGAGGATTTTATCAACAGAGTTCTTAAGATACACATTTAAATGATTGGCATCTGTTTAATCTTTTGCTTTTCTCTCTAGTGTGATTTAAATTTTACTTCTCAAATTGCTTATGAAAATTTAATGCTTTAATATCAGACAATATTTTCTTTGGAAAAAGATCTGAATGAGAAAAATTTGTAAATATACTAAGGTTTACATAAAAAAATATGGATTCAGCAAAAGTAATACAGCCTTCCAAAGTATTGACTGTGGAGGATGTGAAGTTCTTTTGATGTTTCTTTAGATTTTCTATTCTGAAGTCCACCATATGCCCATATGCTGATAAACATTCCCAAAATGATCTATCAATAGATGTTATATAGGTTTTGATGTTGTATTTTGCATTTAAAACATAGTTATTTCTACCTTTTCATTCTTTATGATTTATATAAGGAGTTGTTTTAGATACTTTTGCAGCTACACAAAAGAGAAATATAGGCAGCCTCATAAATTTATAAGGGGGCAGCCTGTGAGGTTTCCTGAACTTGGAAAATTAAAATAAAATATGGCTGAAGAAGTTTGGTTTTCCATATTGTTTCCAAAAGTCAAAAAACCATATGTTTGACCACACTGCAAATGAGCATTTTTCTGATGGAGAGGGTCATATAAAGGTCACTTTCACTTCAAGCTGAGAGTTTAGGAATTCATTGAAAACCTACGTATTAAGAGCCAAACAAGCTATGTGAATTTTCTTTGAAAGTCCAGTCTGAACTGCAAGCTCTAAATCTTGAGATTATTTGCAATTATATTTTGCACTGTTAGAGCTTCAAGTACTTGGTGACCTATAGATGAAAATTCAGTGTTCTATACTGACGACTGTTAGGAAATATTTCAAAGAGCGTTAAAAACAATTTCATAAAACTTCAGTGTAACATCACATATTATTTCATTCAGCAGCCGATTTCTTTTCATACTCTTGGGAGTAAGACAACAGATTTGTTTTCTTCGGAGTTTCTTTAAACCTCAATTTATTTAATCATGGACTGAAGAAAGAGGATCATATAACATTTTTAGTTATATCCATGTAAGTGCAGATTGACACCCGTGAAGGCACCAGTTGCTGTGGATGCGCGTTGATATAAATTAGAATGACACTACAGGCTACTGTTCCACCAAGTATTCACCCACTCCTAACCTCCTCATGTCCACGATTATTGTTCAAGTCTTCATGTTTTGTTAATAGTTAATGTGCTGAGTCTTCAGAACAAATACTCACATGGATTAAACACGTGCAAGGTCTTGGGAAGGAGAAATATTTAAACTTTATGTCTCATCTCTCCCACAAATCTTATACTGCACAAGTAACAGCAAAACCATTGCCTCTACTGAAACTTTTGTTTTTCATGGGCTTTTGTTTTAAAGGGAAGAGAAGGGAAAGTGGTAGAAACATACTGGTCTTTTTGAGTGAGGCTCGTTAGCCATACCCCCAATGAAGAGGTGCTGGCAACCTTACCAGTGTCTTGTGGTGCTGTCTAGATCAGCGATCTCCATTCCCTCCTGGCCTGTGAGCAACACGGCTAAAAAAGAAATACGCTGGAGCAGCACTTAGCTTTACCCCTCAAGCTACAACAGAGCAGCAGTGACTTCACAAGGCTGTTAGCAACATCAGAGGAGCAATGTTATTTTCCCCCTATGAACTTTGGCTATGAACACCTTTTTATTAAGAGAATATTTGTCATTAGCAATGTTCGTGTAAGAGCCAAACATTATTTCTCCTTGCTTAGAGTCCCATCAACTATCACAATCAAGTAAAGTAATTAAAACATCTTAGGCTTCTCCCTAATTTGGTAATATCTTAATTACTGTTGCACTTTACAAATATTTTGTTGGATTGTTTAGTCTCCTAAGCTGGAAAGAGGCAGAAAGAACCATCTCTTCTACATTTTGTTTTCCTCCTGTAGTATTTTTCTAAGCTACGGAAATAACAATGCCACTGAAATATATGTCAGCTTATTTTATGTATCAGCCTACTGTCACAAGTTTGTATTAAACTCTCTTTCCATGTCTTTGAACAACAGTGGACTGCAAATATACACTGAATTTGGGATTACAGGCAAACCCAATAAGTAATGACATTTTTCTATCAGCCACAAAATAGATGGGCACTTTATCAGTGAAAGAGAATGGATTAACTATATTGAACTGTAGAACTTTCTCCACAAATACCTTGGACCAAATTCTGGCCTCTTTCTGGAATAAAATAAGGGCAATAAATGGCCTCAAAAGTCTGAGGAAAACCAGGAAAGAATACTGGTTTAATGTATCTTTGAAGCAGGCTATCTGAAAGGCCAGGCTATTGGAGAATGCAATGGGAAGCAGGGACCCACCGTGCAAAGGGTTGATATCTGGTCAGCCTGGAACGTGAGCCGTGTTTGTACCTCTTCATCTCACTGTGTCACCACCTGTGAGCTGGTTGCTCACGAAAAGCAGCATAACCACTGGCCTCTTGCATGTGTGTCGTCTGTTGCTTTACCAGAATGCTCAAAGGTAAAATCACCTGCCAAAGGAAAGAAAAGATTGCAGGCCATAATCTAGGCCATAACCTTTCTAGGACATAAGATCTCTTTACAGAAGAGATTTCTCTGAAACATTGTTGTCCCTCAAAACTACACAAAAGTACAACTGCCAAACAGCAATATTTTGTGTTACTCTGTCTTTATTCCTTTAAGAAGTCATCCAAACTAAATACATTTTTTCCAGGTTTCTTTTCAGGCTCATTCTCTTATTTTACACATCAGTTTACTTCCTTGCATGTAATAGATATTTTATGCTACATATAAACCATACTTTTTCTATATTTTGATTGATCGATTTCTTAATTTTTCAGAATAAGATTTTTAAAAGAAAACCTTTATCTTTGCTTTTATTTATTATAGAAACCTGGCAACTTATTTTGGGAAATACCAACAAATCTGGATTTTTGAATCATATTCCTCCACATATGGTACTAATATATCTTTGTCTTGCCTTCATGCAACACAGCAACAGATGTTGAACATTTCTGCTTTTTAACAGGTCTCTGATCTTCAGAAGATCCTTTTCAAGAATAGGCAGCAATATGTTTTTAAGCTACAGCTCATTTACAAGATTTTCTCTGATGAAGTTTGCTTTGCTAATGAAATCATCTCTTTTTCAGATAATAGTTTGACTTCATGTGAAGATTAACATGGAGTTTGCACTGAGAAAAATACTTATTGTAATGTTTAAGAGTTTCCCTTTTGGTCGATTAAAATAAACATAGGATCAGAGTGCTGATCTATATTTGTAAGACTTTAATTGCTCCAGCTTAATTTAACTTTTTACAGATGTACTATTGAAATGACTAACCTTTTCTGTCTATGTTCACTAATATGAACTTATCTCTTCATTTTCTGATTTTTAAGGTAAATGTTTAATAAATTTGTTGAAAGGTTAGTTTTTCTTATAAATTTGGAAGAATTTCAGAGGAGGTACTTGCCAGGTTTCATCAATATACATAGACTGATTTGTGTGGTGTCACCAAGCCAATACAGCTGGTTTATATTGGTCAGAGCACTAGAAAGCAGCTGGAATTTATTCATGAATCTGACCTACCATTTATTAATAATTTATGTAGTGCAAAGCACGTATTACTCGGATGCATAGCGGTAGATAGATGCATGCACACAAACTTGCACACAGGTGTTACACAGATCATCTGTAATGTGGACAGATGCATTGTGTGCTTCTCAGCTAGCTTGAATTAACTAATCTCAGGAAAAAAGCCTAACAACTTTGCTGAAAACTTTTTCTCAAGAATAAGTTGAGGAAAGTCGTTTTGCCTCCATTAAACAGGTAGATTTTGTGCATCATGCAAACATGTATAAGTAGCAAGGGCTAGCCTTATTTTGGACTTCGTTTTTCACACATGTCTGTGCAAAATGCGCATAAAAAATTCCATATTGAGAAAAGTTCATTAATGATAGAAAATTTTGAAGTTATTTTGCAGGATGGGGAAAATCATTTTTCACATAATTATTAAAACATTATTAAACCATGCTGCTCTACTGACAGTGCTTTAAATGGTAAGATATTAATTGGAGACTCTGAAGAAGATTCTCCAGTTCTTCATGTCTTCTATAGTCATTTACACCCCTGAACAGGGACTGAAAAATGATAATAAACTGTTTTAACTAGTTTTAACTTTATTTTAAAACAAAACAAAATAAAATAAAATAAAATAAAATAAAATAAAATAAAATAAAATAAGGCATTTCATAACTTCTTCATTCTTTGACAGACTTTTGGATTCATGGATATTGATCCTGTTCTCTTTCAGTTTCCATTTTTTTCCACATTTTTTTCTATTGAAACTCCATTGGAGTACCAAATCAGCTTCCACAGATAATTTATACCTGTATTACTGGGTAGATCCTGTAGCTACAATCACAGATAAATTAGATGCCTCTATATTAATATTAATATTAATTAATAATTAATAATTAATATTAATATAGAGGCATCTAATAAGATCCATTATGAAAACTGGCATTTCACAATACTGCTCCTTTTGTCCTATAATCACAGTCCTTTTGTCCTATAATCACAGTCATCTTTTGACTTTAGTTTTCCATTCCATTCCAGAAAGAAACATGACAAAAAGGAGGTAAAGTATGGGAAAGAAAAATAAATAAAACCTGACAATTTCCCAGGCTTAGCTGAAAAGATAATATTTCAAAATTGCTGGACCTTAAATTATTTTTTGAATATTTTTTCAAAGATTTGCATGAATCTAGTTTTCTTATTGCTAGGTTTGCTAGCAATGGCAATCAGTTAAAGGGAAAACACCTTCAGAAAATAGTTTGAAAGGCAGAATGAGGATTCAAAGTAGGCCTGGCTTTTCAGAAAGTCCTTGACCAAGACCTCTTTATTTAAGTACTGTGAAAACAATTATTTACTGGGACAATAAATTCAAATCTGGGAGAGCAGAATCAAACTTCTTGTTACTGCCATGCGCAGAGTGAATCTTCTATTGAAATATATGCAGAAGATAGATAGCTAGGACCTGGGAGGTTAGTTAGGACCTTTCTCTAATTCCTAGGCTTCCCATACATTAAAAAGTCTTAACAGAGAATTAAATAATACTCAAGTGATAATTATAACGACCTACTTTACCTTCCTGCAGAAGGCAATAAAAGAGAATCTATACTTACAAAGTTTCTACCGTGGTGTGTAAAATCTTATTTGCCTTTATTAACAACTGCTTAAGGCTAATTTCTCAGCAGAGATCATAATTTTATCCATTCTTCATGCTGTGCTTTCATCAGGTTACATTTAGAGTTTGGAAAACCTCATTGATGGAAGGGGCATGGGGTCACTGCTTTGATTGTTTTTGATAGAATGCCTCAATTAGGTCACCCGAAAAAGTGTGTTTTAATAACCTGTGTCATTACTGAACAAGAAGGATTTAAATTCTACTATAAAGAGGCTTCTCCAACATCAGACATCTGTTCTAAAACTTAGTGTAGCGATATATTCACTGAATTGCATGTGCAAATTTGATTAGTTGGGCCTTCCAGGAATGATTTCTAGCTGATTAACCCAGGGACCTTATGTTCAAATATTGGTGTTGTATAAATTGACCAAAATCCTACCTACTGTCAGATATTAGAGCCTGTAATTGCAAGGTACATAGAAGATGAAAGAAATCTTAATCTAATGACAAACATAAGATAGTATTTCTGGTGTTGCCTTATTAACTGAGCCTGGCCAATTAATTCTTATTATAATATCCTCAGGAAATGAGGCTGAATTTCTTCAGGTTCCTCTCCGCAAACTTCTATCCTATGACACTTCTGCACTGCATTTTATTAACTTTCTGTGCTTTTTATTCTGTTTCTTAAAGCAAAGAGGTGACCTTAGTACTAATTGCTGTTAACGATGTGGTATGTTTTTTTTTTATTTGCCAAGGAAACATAAATAGCAAAATATGTGGCATTTTAATGTATCCCTTTGCAATCCAGAACAATAGGGCCCTAATGTGCCATACAAATTTAAAGAAAGATCACTGGGTAATGTGGTGCATATGGCGATCCTAAAAGAAAAGGTTACTATGGAGAATAATTAAAAAGGCCTTTTAAAAATTATTTTTGCTGCTTAGGTATTAATTTTAGATGTAAATAGGGATTTACTTTTCCTTACCAGATGTATTGTCATTTTAGAGTCAGCTAATTTGTGTTTTGGGAGTCTATCATTAAAATATGTCTCAACTTTACAGAGGTAGCCTCTATTTTGATAGGGTTGTCCCATCCATATTTGCATCTCCTTCCTCTGTGGGAAAGATCTGTGGCAGAAAAAGGAAGATAATTATCTGCATATCTTCTGTAGGGCTTTGAGAAAAAATGGATGCTAAAGTGAGCTTATTTTACCACCCAGATTAGTACTGCCTAATTTCTGAAGGACCTCACTGCAGTTCGGGCAAGTTGACAGTCATCTTTTGGAATTACCTAGTCCCCTCAGTTGTCTATAAGAGTATCCCGTGTTTTTAAATGAGGTCATTGCATTGACATTTAAAATAAATGAATTTAGGCCTTACTACTTCAGTTGTTTCATCTGTTAGTGATAGCCTAAGATATAGAGGTGTTTGGTGCTTAATTAATGCATAGGATGTATAGCAATCTCTATGAAAAAGTGCTAGAAATTACTATTCATAATTATGGTTACTGAGGTAACTGCTGATCTCACACTGTGCAGCAAGGAAATTGTTTAATTTTGGACCAAAACCAATAACACTTTTACTGCTAAAAATGATGCCAGGATTGCCAGGATTCAGATGATGTGAATGACCTTTTCAACCTAAAACAAGACAAACCCTCCAAGTCCAGACCTTCTTTAACATGCCAAATGTTTCTGGGGAAACCTTGCATCATGTGAAAAATCACAGCTTACAAGACTGAAAACCTTGAGCTCCTTATTTTTCCTTTATATTTTTTTCTGCCTCGTTGTTCTTGGTGAACAAAAAGTTCAGAGGACCATGGAGGGGAGTGCAGCTGTGGCATGCGGGAAGCCACATTGAGTCAAAAATGGGCTTGTTCTTTATTACCAGCAGAAGGACTGAATAGGAAATCAGAAAAAAAAATCAACATTTTCTTCAGGATGCCATATCCTTCATATTCCTAGGGATTTAATGATGGCAGAGGCCTGTATTGATTAGTTTATTCTATACTCAGTGAAAGGTGACAGCTTCCTATAGAGGTCCACTATGTTTAGACTAAAATCGAATGGCCCTTGGTTATCAGTCAGATATAAGTAAACTTTTCTTATGAGAGCATATCTGAACCAAAAATCAGTCCAACTATGCTCTACCTTAAAATCCATCCTGTACAGATGAGAGGCATTTTATGTATTTTACCAATAAAGAAACGAAAGCTTTAATGAGAAGAACTCATCCTCATTTAATTCTGAAATAATTAAGACCATTTTCACAACACGGATGAATAAAAGACGGTGGGTTTTTTTGTGGGTGGGGAGGACAAAGCTAGACTTTTGGAATGAAAATCCTTTCTTAGTTAGTCATGTCAACAGATAGCTCACAGATGAATTTGTAACATAGAGCATAGATTGCAGTCTTTTTTCTTTCTTCCTTCTGGTATGAGTCCATGAGCTTTTTATGAGACCATTTTTTTCTCTTTATTTTACTGAAAATAAAGTATGGTTAAATAGCTGTGTTAAATAGCTGTGTTTTAACTAAATTTACACAACTTTTATGATACAGTGAATAACCTTCAATACCTTCAAAACAAATATTAGGACTATCCAAAGTATTACACAAGCAATTAATGTGTAATGTGCACTTTTATTAGACAAATAACAATGCTTCAAAAAAGAAATCAGAGCTTCACAGAACAGATGAACAGAGACATTTGTTGGAACTGATTTTCAAGAGATCTCCTGATCTTGAACTTTATCAAAATAAGAAGCAAAATCTCACATCAATTAAAGACAATTGAGGTTTTCCAATCCTTCTCTCTTTCATTTTTCTTTCCCTCTTTCCCCTTTGATTATTTGTTATTGGCTTTAAAAAAGAAAAGTTAACCCCATTTCTTCCTAATGAGTGCAATCTTTAATTTATTATCCTTTAGATTTAAGTCCTTTCTGGAATTGTCATCATATTCAGGAGTTGAAGAGAACACCACTTGTACTTAATACCCCATCATAAACTCACTTTCTAAAGTAAATATTACTGACATATTATTATGCATTATGTTCTTTACAGCTGCTAGCTGGCCAAGAATTTTTACAGCTGCATTATCTGTCTGGCAAAGAAATAGAAATTGTATTTCACCTTGGATTAATATTTCATTTTTCTCTCCAAGTCCTGCCACACCATCCCCTCTGTTCAGTTAAAAGGGATGATGACCTGGTTTGTAGGTATTTTTTGCTTTATGTACTGGTCTTGCAGAACCCTATGATGACATGGGTTCAAATAATATGTACAAACTCTCTACCTTTTACACTTAATCAGCTGAAACGTATTAAGACACATACACTACACACACACTTGTACACTCACAGTGTCTTGACTGCTTTTATGGCTAGTTAAAATAATTTTATATTTTTACAAATCTAAAAACTCAAAATTATAGTTTTGAATATATTCTACCTTTCTGTGATAAGTTAGGAGCTGTAGATTTTTTTTTCAATCCTATTATTCACGAAACATTATTAAATGAATGGATGAATAGAGGATTGAAAAAGTGTGTTATCATTTTCTATTCACAATATATATATATTTTTCTGTGGTCTCTAACCTGGAGAAAGTAAGATTTTAGAGCAAATCCCACCCCTCCCACAAAAAAAATCTTTTCATAGATGAAAAGAAATCAGGTATCCTCAAAAATAAGTCTAAGGCTCTGAGGCTGCTGGAAGAAGATGTCGATTCCATGGGAAGTTTACCATTGATTTAAGAGAACTCAAGGGATGTAAGCTTTTTAGATACTAATGTATTATTTTCAGAAATCACATGAGTAAGACAAGACAGCAAAAGATTGGTACTCAATAATACAAGCAGTCTAGAGTAGGCTGAAAATAACCCATAGATGGGCTAACTATGACTAAAAAATCTGGGAACACCTCCCAGCTGCAGGATCCAGATGAATACTCTCACTAATTTAAATCAGGGAAAAAGGTTAGTGAGCAGTGGTTCCTGTGTTACTCCAAAAAGATGGAGTAGAGGGAAGGTTAATCTGGATGCAGCAAGCAGCCAGGAATGGGTAGCCAGAAGTCACTTTGTGAGGTGGCTATAAGTGTGTTGGCTATATGTTTTATGTCCATGATACGAGACATGTAAAATGCAGGGGTGTACACATAGCATTTAATCAGGACTATAAAGAAGTAGCTATAAATTCTGGCTCTGATATTTCTGCTTTCAATGATCACTATGAGATTCCATTAATTAAGCAGGTTTATTTGTGACTCCACACACAGATAATGCAGTCTTACCTACATATAGCAATAGCAAAAACTTCAGCAAGTCAATGATTGAATAAACTTTACTTAAATTACACTTTAATAAATAACTAGCAGCACAACTAGTGCTGGTAGGAAAATGCAAAAGCAACTTTCCACAACCCAGTGGACAGGGAATAAACCATACACTGCCTTGCTGCACTGCATGACATGGAGCTTCTCCATGGTGAGCTCAGTGGAGCAGTTTTGGCACACAAGTGGCACACACACCTTTGTGACCACGTCTTCTGCTGCCTGTGCTGACACTGTGGGACGTGCAAAAAACATTTACAGAATGCAAATGGGATAGAACATAAAGCTGAATATTTTCTTTTCTGTATAAGCCAGTCAATTCGGAATTGTTTGGCTTGTTCAGTTATGATAATGTAGTCGGGAGATTAGCAGAAAAGCTGAAATCAGAAAGCTGGCTGTGTGTGCTTAATCACTATTAAACTGGATGGATCAGAGACTGGATATAGGATAGAAGCAAAAAAAAATGATGTGCCGTGCAAAAATATTTTGGAGAACTTGTATCAATGTTAAAATAAAAGAGTATGTGTGGGGGAATTTGCATCTGTCTGGTGCTTATTGCTTTCTGACCCATTAGAATAGGTAAATATGGGATTTATGTCTTCAGTAATGGCTCCAATTCACAGTGATTTTGGAGTTTTTTCTGCTGGCCTGGCACCATGGCATGCTATTCAGATAGCGAACGCATGGGAGAACAGGATGCTTCTAAGCTTGCAAGATACTTGTAAAACTTGTAGAAATAACAAGCTTCATGGTGAGGCTGGCACACAGTTCCCATGTAATGCACTGAAAGCCAGGCTTGTTTCTCCATCCCCGCAAGGTAACCTACCCTGTCTGTTAATACTAAAGTCTTCCTGAAAGTTCACATGTGCCTGCTCGCAGACTGCCCCAACACATGCTGATCAATATGGACTGGTCACTTCTTTTACACAAACTTGGACTTGGACACAGCCGAATACCATGACTCCCGTTATTCAATTATATTTCACCTCAGAATTCAATGCCCGTTAAGATGACGTCCCGCCTCAGCAGCAGACATTGGGACAAAATCTGACAAGGCAGCAGCTAACCGTGAGATTTCGCTTTCCTACACTGAAGTAGTGGTTTGGTGATCAGAGTTTCATCTGACAGGAGAACTGCTATTCCTAATTTATTTCCCTTTTTATGGTTGAGGCGGAGGAATATCATGGGGAGTACAACACATGTCAGTGTTGTCAGACGTTGCGCAGGAGCTGTCAGAGCTTGGACTGATGTACAAGCTCTATCTGCTCATGTTTGCCCTTCCAAGCTGCTGAGCGCATGCAGGTAAGACAGCTTGTTGGTGATTTTTATTTAATGCTTTCAGTATTGGTAGCTGCTCTTCTTAAAAGTCCTGACAAGGAGGGATTCTGCTCGATGAAATTCCTAGGATTTCCACCACTCACACAAGGTTTCCCCTGGGATCAGAACACTCTTCCCATTATTTTCCTGCTCTCCTGTGAGCTCAGAGGTAGCTCTTTATATTTTAATTTTTTAAGCTCTTCTGAAAAGGTCTCAGCAAAGAAATAAAACCAAGAAAATTAAGGGTGCAAATGACATTGCACTTAACCAGTGAGTTGCTCTTTTTTCAAATGAGTTTTTCTGATGTAGACATGTCTTAAATCTCACTTTATCCCCAAAGCCCATCCTTTTTTGAAGACTCCTGTGTGAAAATAACTGCAAATATGTGCTCAGGGAGTTGTGACCATGACACTGCAGCCGTCTGAAGGTACTCGGTCAGAATTCATACATCAACAATTGCTTAGTACGGAAGAGACACTAATTTTACTGTACAAAATCAGATGCAACTTTAAACACAAACTATGGAGTGGCAAGATCTATTTTTTTCAGTGCTAGGTAGCAAGAAGGAAGAACAAGAATGCTTTTTGAAGAAAATAGATAAAAAAGTATTATGCAGGGAAGCCCCACTCTCTTGATGTCTGTCCAGTTTGAGATTTGAGATGTAATGCATTTATTATGGTGAATGAATGGATTATATTCCTGAAGGCTGAAGGAAAGCATATTCAACCTTTAGAAAGTCATTTCAGACACCAAATATTACAGAAAGATTTCAGCTTATTACTTCAAGGCTATTTCATCATTATTGTCAGCCTTAAGAATCCCTAGACCTCAGAGGAAACATCGATTCATCCATTTCTTCTAAAAGATTTTAAAGTATTTTTCCATAACTGTAGGGTATAATTAGGAACAGAAATTCCCTTTTCCTTTTTTTTCACTCCCCACTGTAGACATTTTCTTGCTATTCCCTTCAGCACCTGGTTTGACTCTTAGGTTACCAAGGCAGAGTAAAGCACAAATGAACTGCAGTGTTGACTATTCATTTCCCTATCAAAAAATTATAAAAGGTAGTATTGTGCTGAATACATTTCATTTCTTTTCTCCCAACTAATCTGAAAATTAGTTTCTAAGATGCTTTAGAAGAGAATGCTGTGGGTCATTTTTGTGTTTTTTTTTTTTTTCTACTGCAGCATTGATTATATTATTCTGAGACCACACTAGCCTCACTGAGAGTCACTTTTCTCTCAAAGATTCTACTGCCTCTCTGGATCTCTTCAAGCAGTCATGCCAGCCTTGTGGTTTCTATGAGCTCGGATGTTTTCAGGTTGATATCACCTGTGAAAATCAAGCATTCATATGAAAAGAAGCTCTTTGTTCATCCCTGCAGGTAGCAAGTTTGCATCCTTGAAGTGTGGGTAGGAAAGTGGTGAAAAATGTGGGCATTGTACACCAAGCATATGCAGCTCTATTGAAAAATTCATCCAGTCTCTGTGTTGGTTCTAAAAACAATGTAGAATGAGAACATAAGTGGAAGCATTCATAGAAAATATTAACAAGAGAAGAGAATAAATCAAATCCCAATTCCTATTCAGGGAACTGGCAGAAGCAGGCAACACACTAAAGTGAAAAAGACCAAACTTTATCCAGAGTTACAGATTTCACAGTACAAAATGGAATTTTTTATGCCATCTCTATAACTTTAATTTAGTCTTAATTTATTAGTATTTACTTAGCAGTTTGAGTTTCCTTCCTTCAGCTACATAAAAAAGCAAAGCATTGCTAGGGCACGATTTGGTCTTGAAATGTGTCATTCTCTCCTTCCAGAAACAATGTTGTCTTTCATTTCTTAAAACCTAGTTAAGTCACTAATTTTAATCTCTGACTATGTTTGGCAGTATCTTGGCCTAATCACGGTTCCATGAAAGTACCTAAGCAAGTCATTTCACCAAAGGAAATGTAACATAAGGATATGTTTACAGTTAAGTACAAGTTAAACACTTTGTTGGAAAAGGATGAATCTACATGTATGCCGAAGTGCTTTGCTGAATACAGCCAACATAATAAATACATGTAAAGGTAACAGAATCCAAGGAAAATTCCTGGCCATGCTAAAGCGACATTCCTAAGGGGAGCATAGCTTTACTGCAGGACTTCAAGGTGCAAACTTAAAGTCCAAGCCTAGCAAATCTGAGTGAGATTTATGTAAGCATGCCCCTTTTTTAATATATATTTTTTCCAAGTCTCTGTAAGTGTAAGCTGCTATGTGCATATAGAAGTTCATGTGAGTTGAAATTTAATATTTCATATCTTTAAGGACATCAGAATAGGGCAAAAAATGGTCTTAATCCGACCAAATCTTTTCAAATGATCTTTTATTAACAATGATAACAAATGCAACAAATTTAGATGAAAAACTCATATATTTCAAAATCCATTTTCACATTGAAGCAGAGATTAAAAACTTAGCCTTAGGCTTTACTTTCATTAAATGCATTTTTTTGTAATATTCATAGGAGATGCTGACAGCGTATATCCTTAGACCAAAATAGCCTGACTGCAACACAAGCATGCTGCTGTTAGTCTGACCCTAGTTTCCTTGTCTGTCTCAAGTGTAGCTGAGTTTTTACTGCAGGATCACCCACTTACTGGTTGAACCTTTGTTTTATGGTTCAGTCACTCTCTGAGCCCATTTTTACTCTGAAACATTAGGATTTCCAGATAACTACAATGTGCACAGAGCCACAGAGTTTATTTGAAGTAATAAAGGGAACACCTCATCAGCTTAACATTTCAAGCATTCAGGTTAGCCTTGCGTTCAGTTTTACTCCTTTCTGTTCCTCTTGTTTTTTTTTCTTCCTGGATTGAAAAAGCAGAAATATATTGTTCTAGGGTACCTTTATGCTAGAAATGATTTTTTTAATAATAATAATAATAAATATAGCTACTACATTATCAGTAAATATTCTATTCTTTTATTAGTTCCTGTGATAGCATAATGAGACTAAACAAAACATTCAATCATACTGATCACTAGGAAGAGACCGGATAAAATGAATTAATCCATAACCATACACATAAAAAAAGGCATTAGTATCAAAAGGGAAGTCCAAATATACATGACATAGAAATGATTTCTGGCATTTCTGGCATAATGGTATAAAGCAGGATGTTGCCTCTTTGGGCCAGTTGGCTGTACAGTCATGTGAACAATGCTGTTGGCACGACATGTGGTTTCTTTTCTTATCTTTAAGAAATGTTCAGTCATAAGAAGAGGTTAACATGTAATTTACTGGGATTTAAGAGTATGATGTTGCTACTATATAGAGGACTTATATAGAGGATTCATGAACATTCCTTGTCCTTTGAATGTTTAGTATATGTGTGTGTATTAAGCTACACAGACTGATACTTTATATCCTAGCAATCAAGTTCATCAGAGACCTAAGCTTAGTCTGTAGGCACGTTTGAATACTTCAAAATCACACATGATTCCTGGTTAGTATTAGAAAGTAGAAATGCAGAAATTTCTCTATATCCATAGATGCAGAGATGTAGACCTCCACTGTGATATATCACCCTAGCATTTTATATGGATATTTATCAGTTTATGGGGTACAAAGATACTCTAATTGTCTTGGCCTAAAAAGATTTTAGTTTAAAAATGATACTTACAGATGAAATTTGGCTAGGATGTAATGAAATTTTCATTCTATGTGGAATATATGCATACAGAAGATGATTCTGTGATGGCTAGAAATGTTCATTTTCATGGAAGAAAATATCTGATTAGGATCTTTTGAGTTACACTGAATCTGATTACTGCATATTGTCTCATCAAGATAGCAATTTTTTCAATTCATCACTTTACATTTGTTATATTATTTGCATACAGTTTAAGTTGCTGTTTAAGTTGCTCTTATTTGCTTTACAGAGCAATTTGTAGCAGATGTAGGTGGTAATCAGGAAATGTGTATGGGGTTTTTTGGCTTTTAATAGTGAGTTCTTTGTTACTTGACCACCAACACTGGCTGATTAGTATAAATGGTGAACCTATATTGCGGCTATGAATGGACTTTATCAATAGTCAGTAAGACAGTGGTCTGCATTAGACATGCAAATGCTATCACTTAAAATTGTTATGAGATAGATTTTCTTACTGCACTGAAAATTTTACATCCTCCCCTGAAGACAGATATTTTATTTAGTTGTGTTTATAGCTTGAGAGATCAGATCTTCTATCATTTCCCGACTTCACTTTTCAATGAGCAGAAGTTCTCTATGACAGAAAAACTGACCCAGTATACTAGATTTTCAGAAAGATGCATATCACAAAAAACAAATCCCAGAAAATTTAATACAGAGTCCATGATGATTTTCAATTACAAATTTCAAAATCCACTGCATTTATTATTTGATGAATAAGTAAAAAAAAAAAAAAAAAAGCTGAAAATTTGCATACAAGTTGCACTGGCAAAATATTAATCACTGCAAAACATCTAAAAAGAGATACAGAGACTTTTAAGGGAATCCATACAAGTCACAAAGGAGGGCTGTAGTTATCTTTTTATAAAAATAAGTAAGAAATGGTTTCCTTCTGCTCTGGAACAGAGATTTAGAAGTCCTACATTTCATCTGTGCCAAGCCTTAAGGGAGTTAAATATATTAACTTTACTATGTTCTGTATTTCGTAACCTCCAAATTTTTAAATATGACTGGAGTCACCTTATAGAGTCATGGAAATGGGAGTTAGAAGGGATCATAGGAGGTCATACAGAGCACCTCTTGTCTAAAATGCGTTATGCAACCTGTGTAAATTCTTGGCTACCTCTTACCCAAGCTGCACTCCAGAAACTAGCCAGAGCACTGCCTCAGCTGAGCCACAGCTGAGCTACTTTATATACACCAGCACTGAAGTCAACATAAAACACACCAGTCATTTTCACTCCAAAACTTACAATTAGAGTTCCTTCAAAAAAGAAATGCAACATGTTTTACCTTTCTTGTTGAATTCAAAACCTACACGTGCTGCCTACTAAACCATTTTCTTTTTTTTTTCTTTTATTTATTTGTTTTAAGTTGAATAGCTTCTTATGCAAAAATCATATACAAGCAAAGAACTAGCATCTAGGATACTGTCTTTTGGCTTTTAGTATTAAAGATAATTTAGTCTTTGGCTAAATTCAACATAAAACAATAAAGAATTGCTTAATCACAGAGAAATCGTATGTCATCACTCTTAATGCCCATTGCCTCTACTGAATAAAAAAGACCATAGTCAATGGCAAGCATCAAAATAGGACTCCTCTGTCACACAATTATTATTAAGTGACTTTATTGTCACTTAAATAATTCTCTCTCAGATATCTGAGTTGAGAAATAGTCATTTTAAATCTTCAATGATGTTGAAATTAGACTGCAGAACTACATTGAAATGTTCCTTAAAGAAAAGTATTTCTTATCCAAAATTTGGTTTCATCACACACGATAAATACTTCATGATAAATATTTACTGTGGAAATTTTCTTTTTACCATCATTAAATGTCAGCTGACACCTGAGAATGGCAGGAGAAAAGATGCAGCTATGGTACAGCATTGGCCCTGCAGTATGTCAGTAAGGGATGGCCTAAAGGAAGCTTTAACTGGTCTGGTGAAGTGCTCCAGGAAACCTGCAGATACAATGGGTGAACATCTGAACTGTAAGGACTGAAATCCGCTTGACTATGATGTCTTGAAATCCTTTCTAAAAGGACAAGTTTGTCTTTATTTGGGCTCAAATGTTAGCAATGGCTTCCAAGGTTTCTTTTAGTTATATTTGCTTCCAAAACAGGGAATGATGTTGCTCAGGGCAGAAGCCTTTAAAAAATATATCTAGGACATATTAGGAAAAATTATCTTCTGATTGATTATTTGATTGATTGTTCTGCCAAAATGAATAGTTTGACTTTACCAGCTCATTTGAAACCATTTAGATGGCACGCAGCTTGTTTGTGTAGTGCTGAATAAACTGACCTGATGGACATACAACTCAAGAAAACTACTTTTAACACAATGATTAACCCTGTCAGATGTTTATTCTTATGCTTGTTTGCTATAATACTAAAAATGCTCAAATGAAAGCAGAGAATTATTACATTAATGCTGCAAAAGCAGCAGATCTTGTCTGGAAATTTCAGTAAAGAACTCATCTATTGACCTTGAAAAGTGGCAAGTTCTCATTACCAGCCCAGTGCAAAGCGGTATCTGTTTGAATTCTTTTTTCGGCAACAAGACAAACCCCGAAGTTTTAAGGTAGATTTCCTAGTATGTGCTAGTGCACAAAGCCTTTTCTCTGACTAGCTACAGCAATTTAGGTTACTGCTGGTGAGCTTATTTGAAGATCAAAATGAGCATTTTAATGGAATAAGGAACAAAAAAGGAATAAATCTAGGAAAGGACTTGCATGTGTACTTGTCTTTACCTGTCATTTGCGAAGAGTATCTTCACAAAAATGGGGCACATTCGCATCAGTTCAAGGATCTGTTCTACTTATTTTTTCATTCAAGATGTGAGTGTATTGTGGCTAATGCAAGGAAAAAATCCTGCTATTTTTAGTGCATGTAGCTTTCTGGCTGAGTCTCTTGCTGCCTTCCACAATATTTATATATTATTGGTTCTTTTTCTTATAAGAAATAAATTGTCAGCTCAGATCTTTGTTCTAAAACAGCAGCTGGTGTGCTGGTCATGATTTTTGCATATCAGCACTGTCCTGTATTGATGGCATTTTAAAAAAATCTTATTGGGGTATGTTGATTGGATGAATCTGCTGCTTGATTCCTTTTCCAAGAATGTATAGTAGCAGCAAGAACTGCCAGGAATGCCATAGGCAAGAGTGCAGCAGAGCTAGGAACTTCTGAAGAGGACTGTATTAAGGCAATTCTCTTCCATTTGCACCATGAAACTAAAATTAAGAGAAGGGCATCTAAAATAATCAAAGGATTGAGAAATGAGATCTGTAAGCAATGTTAAGAGAGATAAACACGCATGCTCTTTCGAAAAGCCAATTGAGTGGGAGGACAGGGAACATGAAAGCATTTTACATTGAAACAGCGCATATAAATAGACATTCTAAGAAGAAAGATCTTGGTTTCATTACTGTAGCTAACAACAAAGGAAATAAGAGACCAAAGTCTGCAGAGCTACTCAGGTGGTTCTATTAAAAGTAGAATATTATTCAATGCATGAAGTATAGAAAAGAATGATAGTTTATAACCTGTAAGATAAAATACTAATAATTATTTTAGATATATAAGTACATGTACACATCTAAGTAAATATGTATGTACATATACATCTTGAATTCCTAGAATTGCATTTTATTTTTAACATTGCATAAAATATATTTCTTGCAGAAAAAAAAATTCTGTCTTCTCCCCATAGCTTATTTAAAAGTTTGTGTTGTCATTCCTTGTTAAAAAAGTTTTTTTTTTTAATTTCATTAATATTACCCATCAAAAAATAATTTGATGATGATTGTGAATTTCTTTTGAGATGTGAATGGAATAAGCATAATAAATATTTGGTAATATTATTGCTGTAGATTTGTAAAGCCTGTATAACTTAATCCCGGAATTTATGCATTTTTATATCCTTTTCTCCATTACATTTGCCGCAGTTTGATGTCATCTTAATATGTCAGATTAACATTTGACCATCAACTTTTTTTCAATGTATTCAGATTTTATTAAAAGAAGAAAAGGCAAATCTTAAATGTACAGTTTTGATATCGTGGGTTACCCTTTACAATGTTTTATGATGTTCATAATTTAAACTGCAGAATAAATCTGCCAGTTACAAATTTGAACTCATTTTTAGTTCGTTTACTTTCAATGGCTTGTGATTGAATGCAATTTTTATGAAATTTATTTAACTAAGGAGTTATTGGATATCTTTAATAGTTCATGAACGGTTCATAATCACTTTCTTATATGTATTTCATATCTCAGATTTCAGCATTGATTGAATGTGTATGATAACTTATGTTATGATGCAATGAATAAAAGTTTCATTGTATTAACTGGAGCCATAACATTTGCTCTTTATGAACATCTCCAAATGTTATCTGAAATGAAGCTTTTACTTCCTACATGTACATCAACGAATAAAATTGATATCCTCTAATAAATATCCTATGGGTGGTCCTGGGATATAAATGGAGTCCCTTCAGATTCCAAGCGACAATCTGTACATACTAGAATTACAAATATGAAAGAGTTATATAGAAGAAAGAAAATCAGTATTTTATGTGAGCAAAACAATCACTATAAGAATACATATGGAATTCTTGTAGATATTTTCTTGGCCAGCTTCCAGTGTTTTAGTGGATGTTGCCTAAAAGGATTTCAACTGTTTTAGACAAAAATACCCAGACTTGGTTCTTTATGTAAATTTTCCTATTGGAAGAGAGTGTGAAGCAGTGACAGCATTGTTTGTCAATGTCCTCCAGTGATAGTTAGCAATGCATTCTCGCACATATTGTTTCAGACAAAAAATTAGTATTTTGCATTAGCAGAGGATAATTAGGCAATAAGATACAAAAGAGAGTAGGGTTATCATGAGATAAACACACACATGGGGTGTTATGAGGCACAGCCAAGTATCTGCAATCCCTCCAGGGTATGATTATCTCGTGATAACCGCACACCCTGGAGTTGCCTTATTGCTATTATAAAATATCTTTATTATAGGAAGAAATGCACATTTTTGTGCTGAAAGAAGACGAAGGTGGCAATTTAGAATGCTGAACAGCAGTTTCAGCTGAGCTGTGTGGTTTACATAGATTAATCTATCCCATTGGAATGTTTCCTCAGCCAAAAAAATGTTCCCTAAATCCAAGCAGTCATAATCTGTAGTGATGTGCAGCTATTTGGAGTATTTGAGAAATTCCCTCCTCGGTTCTTAGACTGTTCATTTGACTGCAAGGTATGCACACATCCATATGAAGAGAAGGAGAAGTGTTAAGAGGATGGCGAACATTCTGAGTGTTTGATAATATTCCTAAAATCTGGGTTGCTCCTTTTTACTTTTATGCAAAGCCTGTGTAAACCCTGGAAGGCCTCAGAGAGTTGAATAATGCATCTAAAGCTAATTGAGAACTATCAGGAGAGAGAAGTTGCAAAGTACAAACAATGTCAATAGCACTTTAAAAGCTGGGAAAGTGATGAGCCAGAGAAAAGGGAGAAGTCCGTTCCAAGCAGCACAGTTGCTTTTCTACCAAGCTTGGAGACATGATGTAGTGAAGGTTAAAGGCAGCTGGATAAACAGAAACATGCCTCTCTGTACTGAATTGGAGCCTTGTCACTGTCTTCTCTGAACCAAGATTTTTACCCAGAGAATACTTAGCATCAGTCCTACACTTCTACCCATAATAGCTTTATCCCCACAAAGGCCCCTCTGAATTGACAGTCTTGCTGTGTCTCTTTGGGGACACCTCTTGAGAACCAAAACAATTTGGTCAGGCTCACAGTAGATGAAAACTTCCTGGAAAAAATGAACATAAAAAATGAACATAAAATTTTGCCTCTAAAAGTACATCTGGAAATGTTTTTTTTTTTTTTAGTCCTATGTTACCCATCAATAATTATTCCTAAAGAGCTCTTCATTCTACCTTTCCTTCAAGGAAACCATTTTCATATTCCAGAACAATGAAGGAAATTCAGGCAGTATTCTGTTTCTGTAAGATTCTATTATTACTGAACAAATCTTAGGAAGAAATCGACGTTGAAATAGCTTATAAATTGTGTGTTAAAATATAATCAATATTTGTATTCATGTTTGGGCATAAAAACCCACAAAGAAAGCTTGGTAGAATTTATTTCTGCTTAGAAACTTGTACCGTGGCCTTCAAAATGTGTCAGCTTTAATTTAGGATTGGTGTTTAATATGGAATATGGAGATCAATGCAATTGATTTGATTGAATAAAAAAGTCCTTGTAAGGATATATGGTGCACATTTTTAAATGCAACAAGCCCAATAATTGGTTTAAATGTAAAAATAAATTGTGTCTAGAGATATCTATCCCAGCCAGGGGTGATGCTTTATTGGTTTTTGCATTTCACTAACTGATGTGCTTTCATGTAAAATCAATATTGTGCAGTCAAATATATTTTGCTTTGTTATGTAGTAGGTTCAGTTAGGTAAAATATAATTTTAAACATAAGATATCAAATCATTATTTTACAATAAGCCTGTTGTGAAAAAATGAAGGGGAAATTTAGAGACACTTTTAGCTTCCTAAATATTCTATAGAGTCCTTTGCATAATGTATAGATTTTTCATGTGCTTCTCCAGCATTTTAGTTTGCTAACTCTCAGGCTTTTAATTAAGTCCCTAGCCATTCCTCTGGAAGTAATTGCCATCTGTGGAATATTATACACCGTTTTAAGTGATGCATACATACCTGCTAAGCAGAGCTATATAAAACTACACAGAACACTTCTACCTATACTGATGCCTTCACTTTTTTTCTATTATCATGAGGAAGAAATTTATTTTTCCATTTGGTTAATTTTGACACTTTTAATACAAATGAAAGCAAGTTTTTGTAGGAAAAAACTCAACACAAGAAACTTTTATTTTCTTAGAATTATGTCTTCCTCACAATAGAATTTGGCATATCACACTTTATCTCATTTTGAGAATTATCTAAATGATCAGGGAAATTCAGTTGCTACAGAATATTTCAGCAAAGACAAAATGCTGGACAAAAGAATTCAAATGGATATAATCGATTCAAAAGGGTATACTCAATCCAATTGGATTAAAATAGCAGGAAATATTGGCCATTTTCTGAAAATTTTTACATATATAATCAATAACCAGAACAGATTATTTGAAAAAGCTATTAATATGCACTGAGTAAATTTTATTTGAAATAATTATTTCTGTGTTTTTTTATGATGTACAGTTGAAGAAGCCCATGATTGCATGTGCTATGCCTGGGAAATAGACTTTGAATATCATTTTGTCCTCCAAACCCCAAATTACAGTACTCTATTTTGTTCTTATTTTCCTTACTTCAGGATGCTGACTACTTCTCTCTGTGGTCTTGAGGAAGTAGGTACAATTTGGTGGTGCACTTTGCAGAGCTGTAATTATTGTTGAAATTGCACATTTTCATTTTTAGTAGTTTCTGTTCTATAAAGTTTGAATGCAGAAAATTTTTGTTTCTAAGTACTTCTTTGAACCCTACAATTCTGAAACACTCAAAAGGTTAAAAAAATAATAGATATAGAAAGTAAATATACATACAATTTATTGAATTCAACAGAGCAGAGAATTTTTCTGGACTACTGATTTCATTGACCAGTTTTACACTTTTTAGTCATGCCTTAAAACAATTGAGCACATGCCATAAACATCGAGTCACTGGAAAATGAAATCTGGTGAACCGTTCAAACCCTAACTGAACTAATATGATAGAATATTATAGCTTCAGAATGTGTGCAGTGAATTCTAAGGCAACTTGCATGCCATTTTGTTCAAGAAGGTTTTGAAAGACATTTGCATAAAGATACAGATTTTTTTCAAACCAAAGATTACTGGGACACAGAATGCTATTTTCAGAAAGATTTTTGCTAAAGAAAAATATAATTTCAGGAGAAATAGGCCTGGATCTGTTTGAGTCAAATCCTTAACAATGTTTAGGCCTATTTGGCTGAGATGCATTATTTCACCATTTATACCACTCAAGATGGTTGAGGTGTATAATTAATTTTCTTCATATGTAGGAAACCATATTCTTAGTCAAGCTACCATTTTCACTCTTGTTTTAATTTGCAGGTAGCAAACTCAGTCACTAAGTGGAAAACCTAGACTGGTGTAGACAACAGTAACTAGACACAAGAATACTTGAATAGATGCCATGAGAAAAAGGAAGAATTGCAAATTATAGGACTTGCTCTAAAAGATAAACTTTTTCAAAACATTATAGAATACCATTCAAGGGGAAGACTTCCCTTGAGAATTGAGATTTCTGGAGTAACTTCTTAAAACCAGTAAAGCAATGAAATTTGTAGGACCCTATGGGAAAGCTAATCACTGAGAGGAAGAACAATGAACGTACAAGGGAATTTTAAAAGTCATTTTCTTTTGTCTTTTGTATTCCTTTATTCAGTTGGCTTCCCTTTGTTTGAGGTCCATTAAGTTACATGCTTAAACGGTGCCTCCTGGAATGGGCATTACTCCAGAGGGAGGGTGGCGGGATTAAGGCACAACTATAGCATAAATAATAATTTTAATAATTCATTTGAAGTGAGGCCTATCCTGCATGTTTTTCATATATCATAATGTCATTATTGTAAAACCACACACACACAAAAAAATCTTTCCAGATGAAATTCCATGGAGATTGTTAGCTATCACACTCTGCCAGTGCAAAGGCAGCAGCAGAGGAATGCTGCATTAAGGAGTATCTCTTATCACTCACATATGACATCAGTTGCTGGTACCGGCAGCCTCCACATCTCCCTCAGCGATTGCATTCCACAGAAAACAGCTCGAGAAATACAATGTCTGTAACATAAATTTTACTCATGCTTTAACCTGAAACAATGCCACTTTTAGCAACGACCTATTGGTTTTCTTTGTTCACCACTTCTTGTGCATTTATAGTATAAGAAGCAAGTCAACTAAGGTTAAAGGGCAAGCAGGATGAACAGGTCATATTGAATGTGTTGCAAAGTTGTCTGGCTCTATGCTAGTGCATATGGCCCATCATTAAGCCTCCATCAGAAGTATAATAAGCTTTCTAAGAACAATCTGCGCTGTTCTCCCATTGGAAGACAGTTCCAGAACTTTACATTTCTGACAGATAGAATCGTTCTTCTGTATTCTAGTCTATAAGGATTTTGGCATCAGCACCTATTCTGGCATGAGCATTGACTCTTTTAATGGTTCGTTTGCCTCATTAATAAGTATGCCCCAACCTATTTGACAAGAGTAATCATATTTCCTCAAAAGTCCTGCTGAAAAGTGCTCACCTGAGACAGGCTTTCTATTTCCCTGATCACCTTTGTATCTTCTTCAGCTTGACAAATATCTTGCAGCACAGGGTTATATGCTATATTTTCCAGAAGATGAGGCCTACTGTATTCTCTTTGTCTAGAACATAAGGGATCTTTTTAGATTATCCTGACAGAATTTAGCTTTGATAAACCCATGTTGCGTTTTAACTTATTTACTCTTTACTTCCACAGTATTATCTTTTCCTTCAAAAATCTTTCACAGAATCTTTCTGACTACAGAAGTCAGGCTTTAGATTTTTAATTGCTTCTGCTTTTTTACCATTCTTAAATATAATTACATTTGCTATTTTACATCAAGTGGTATTTTACTTTTTAGTTTTGTTTTAAAATATCAGACTTGTAACAGCACACACGGTTCTTTATGAAGTCCGAAGCAGAAATGATCTGCTGCTTCTCAGCAACATGAGCACATGAAATTCCAAGGAAAGGAATCTGTAAATTCATCAGAGTAATGATTGCGTCTTACTGAGTGGACCTACAGCACATTGCAAAAAGGTGACCGAGTAAAGTTACAGCATCTAGTCAGTACTTCAGTACTAACAGCGACGCATTTTTCCCCCAGAGGGGTACACCAGAAGTTGATGTGACCAATATGCTTTCATAGGTATAAGTTGTACAGAAGGGATGATGGCAGGCAGAAATAAATATTTTGTTATGCATGAAGGTGAAATGTATATCTGTCATCACCACCACCAAAAAAAAAAAAAAAAAAAAAGGCACTACCTTGAACTAATCAGATGTGCATAATTCAGATACTTTTCAGAAAATAATTTAATCTATCCACTTACAATAGGTTTAGTGAGAGGGAATTATGGTAAATATAAGATAATGTCTAATTTTCAGAACAGACCACCAGCCTCTGAATGTTTTTGTCTTTCATCAGTAGAAAAAGTGCAGACACTGACCAGGGAGGGATTATGATCCTAAAATGATCTTTTTATTTCTCCAATATTTTTGTATTTGGCTATCCTGGTGATATCTAGTGGGTCTGCAGAATTAAAGAATGTGTCTTCCTTTTAAAGGAAATGGCTCAGTTGTAACAGCTAAGGACTAACGGATCTAGCTGATTGAAAGGGAGGATTCTTCAGAACTGTTGATATAAGGAGGAGAGTTTCCTGTTCTGATTCTTTTAGCCAGGAAAAATCCCCTTGTGTGTATGCAGATCTCAGTGGAAATATTGCTAAGAAACATGAGGAAGCTGTAATATTTTGTAAATGAGGATTTGAAATATCAAAACACAGTTTTGTTTTCAAAGGCAATGAGCTCAGTATATCCATACTCTAATGAAGTCACTAGTGCTGAATAACGGAGAAAATTAGTGCAGTGAAATACAGTGGGATAAAGAACCTCACAAGCAGTAATTTCATCATATCATTGAAAGAGAGCCTGACTTAGTCTAATGCTGGAGGCTGACTAATTCTAAACACACTTTGTAGTATATTTTCCTTGTGAAAATATATATATATTTTAATGTAAGAGGTCTGATTTTGCCTCGGTCTGTGATGTGTGTTTTACAAGAAGTTGCTTCATAATCTATCCAGTTAGGCTTTGAGTTTTCAAATCCTCTATGTCCAACCTTCTAAGCGATAATTTTTCCTTGAGAAGACAAAAAACAAAAAAACAAAAAAACAAAAAAACAAAAAAACAAAAAAACAGTGAACTTTGATGCCTTTATTTTGGTTTCTTCAGGTGAAAATAAAGTCAGTGTCAATTCTTAGTGCTACGCAACTATAAGTCATATTTACTAGAAAATCTGTTATTCTAAATAAGCCTATGGAGGAATATTTGTCTGGCATATTAACAAGCAAATTTATATGGGAGTGATTTCTAATTAATAAGATATTTTATATTTTATTTATATATGGTAGTTTTTCAACAGTGACCATCTGTTTATGGGTTATGTATTCAGTATTCAAAACTGATCATTTCAACCATTTTGCTGTACATCACATGTTAAGTTTCCAATTAACAAATATAATTGACAAAGTTAATAAACAATTGGCAGAGATGCCTTGACCCAAAATAATATTAGTTTTGATATATTATCACACAATATACTGCTTGTTAGTTTAGCATAAAAATAATTACCTTGCATGTAAATTTTATTTTATAAAAATAAAGAATAAAACAAAATGCACAATTGGACTAGTTAGAAAAAATGTACATTTGACTATATAACTGTAATAGGTGGGGATTTTACATTCCTATCAATTTAAAGGACACAGAGTAACATAGTGATTGGCCATGTTTATTTTAGAAATTTCCCTTCTCCTAATCCTACTAATCCTTCTCCTTCTCCTAGTAATCTGTAGTGTGCTCTGATCAGTGTAGCTAAATGATAATTATAGGGAAAATAAACCCATATCTTCTTTTATCGAAGCAGAAAAATTAATGAATCAGCAGAAAAAAACACCCCACATTTTCTCAACACCGCCACTTATCTCCTTTACTAGGGATGTTTGCAGCAACACTAGTTGTACAAAGACCATCATTTTGTTGACTGGTGATCTATAGGACTAGATATCTCTACACTTGGGAGTCATAAGAATGACCTGTCAGAGTTAGACCAAGCAAATATCTAGCTGTATTTTTCCTTGCCTTACTGCCTCTGCTGTTGGTTGGTCTGTCTTGCTCAAGAAAAAATCTGCTTTAAAATGCGCTTTTTTCCCTGGATTTTGTGTTAAGAGCTGGTCAGGAAGAGGTCCAAGTTTCAGCTTTAAATCCACCCTGCCATTTCCTCCAGCATACAGTTCTTGCAAGGTAACCAGTATGAATATCATCAGTTTCAAAGGAAGAACCATGTGGGGCTGAATTGCTCTCCTGAACTGTTGTGGTTCCCTCACTAGCTGTCAAGATGCTGGAGAAAATGGGTGCTCTAATTCACAGTGAAGGATACAATCACAAGACAAAATGGAAATGATAATTTGACACAGACAGATCCCCAAACTGCACTGGCTGTGCAAAATTTCCTTATCTTTTCTCAGCTGTCTCCATCTTGCTACAAGGACAAACTTTAGTGTTTCTAGTCACTGTTATTTACAAATTACCTGTGGCTGATTGATAAAGCAACAAGGAGGAAGATGGAAAGCTCACAGTGTTTGGCATCTGAGTGATTATGGCAATGAAAATTATGAGCTCTGAATGGTACCTTTATCAATGTCACAAATATAACACTCATTTTTAGCGCTGGAATGTACTGCAAAACAGAAAATGCAAAAAATTAAAATAATTATTAGATCTAATTTTAGAGGACGTTCAATGAACACATTAATGCATTTTATAATTATCATCTTGTCTGACTTCTTATAAAGACCAGACATTTCTATCCATTTTTTTCTGTAACAAACAATAACCCACAGAAGCATTAGAGAGTATCTTTTGAGAAGTCATCCATTTTGATTTAAAGACTTCAAGAGATGGAAAATTTATTGCATCCCTTGGTAAACCGTTGTAATATATAATTGTCTACAACATCAAAAATTGCATCTATTTCCAGTTTGAACTTTGCTGACTTCAATTTTCAATCATTGGATGTTACATTTCTTTCTGCCAGATAAAATAATGTTATAATATAAGTCCTATTTAGATAAGTACAGGCCATAAACATATTTTGTCTTCCTTTTAAGTCATTTCTGAACATCCCATTGAGGGAGTTTCCTTATACACTGATTAAATGAAAAAGTGAATTGTAAACAAACACTACAAAATGAACTGAATTACAGTCTGACATTTGCAAATATGCTTACCAGAGAAACAGCTCAAATGGCCAGACTACCCAAATAGGGAACCCAAATCTTACCTTAGGGTTGGAAGGAAATTATTATCCTGGAATGTTTTTATGAATTATTCCCTTGAATACTATCTGACCATAATTTTATTTATTTGTTTAAGAGCTGTTCCACTTGTCGGCATTGTTGTTTAAATTATTATGTGTTGGAACAGAAGGGGCTTGAAATATTAATTTTATTTTGCTTTAAACTAGCAAACATATATAGACTTGCAAATAGAAAATATGTAATATTGTAAATTGATTTTTGATAATTGATCATTTGATGAAATGGATACGTATTGAAAAAATATATATGCTTGCAATGCTTAATGGTTTCTAATTAAAGTCTTGATGTTTTCAAGGTTGTAAAATCCTTATATATTATATATATAAATCTTTATATAAATATACATATATATATGATAGCAGGGAGAGAGAGAAATTATTGTTCAGATTTCTTATATCTCATGAGGAAGTCTAATCTAGGAGTCTCCCTAGATGATAGGTAAAAAAATATTCCCAAATGTATCCTTTACTTTTACCATAGAATAAATCCTTCACAAACAAACAAACAAACAAAGCACAGTTCCTTCAATAAAATAAAAAGTAGAAGTGGATTTAAGAGAATGTAAGATAAAGTATTTGAGAATAATTAACCTTTTTATTTTTCTTCTGTACAAGATTTCAAAGGGGACAAAAAGGTTTCAGCAATATGATGTTTAGTCTCTCCTTGCCTACTTTTACTAGAGAGGATTGTTGAAGATTAATGTTTATCTGCTAATAAATTTGCAAGTGTACCATGTGGCCTATTCCCACAGTACTATAACTTACATGCATTCATTAACCCTGAGTCTGCTTGCTGGTTAACAAGGTCTCACTTTGTATTCTAAAGACTTTCCTCTTCATACACTATTAGGTTCACTAAATTTTCCACCTTTTATTTAGTGTAGTGTCAGTGCCAGCCAGCTCACCTTGCAGTTGATATTTATTGCATTGAGTAATATGATGTCCCTTAGTCCCTCTATATGGCCTTTGTTATATGACAGCCAAAGCCAGCTCCAGTCTCACCTGTGTCACTTCTAAAAAGAAGTTCTAAGATGCTTTACAGAAAAGGGAGGGTTTATGGAAAAAAACAGAACATTCACCTTGAGAATTTATATGTTAAGTAAGATATATCCCAAAATGAATGATATTTAATGTGTAAATTGTGTATTAAGGAACATTTTACTGGTAATATAGAAAAAGGTATTTTTAATTATTAATGCATTAAGAGATTTGTCGTGTTCTTTTAATCCTTTCTAAAGCTAAAGTAAAGCCAGTAACAAACTTTTATAAGATAGCAGAATTATAGCCTGCAGTTGTTGTCTTAAAGGTCAGTGACTAAGAATTTTGTGAAAACCTGGAATTTCATTTCCTTTTCTAAACAATTAGTTGACATGGAGCTTTATCCAAACCGTGCACAGACAATGCCAGTGACACTTGGCGGAGAGACTAATTCCATCTGGAAGACAGATTTGGCTCTTTTTCAGAGCAGGGCAGGACTGAGGACCCTATGATATGCATAAGACATTATGAAGAAAAAGTCCTCACAATGAAGGATAGTGCTTTTTAGGCCTGACATCTCCCTGTGAGTTTATGCGTAGTAGGTATTTTGTAGATGGTCAGTGGTTCTATTTTGCACATTCAAGTAGCAATCTCTCTTCAGTCCTCCTTAGATGCCATGTACCAGCTGTTGCTGACTTACTAGCAAGTGATTCCTATGTGCTTCCTCCTCCTGCTGAGCTATCTGCCTCCAGTCATGAAAACAGATTCACTTCTTAGCAGATCTATCACATTAACTTCTGTTGCTTGGCTGAGTCATTATATAACAAATTGTTGTTCTTTAATAATTTTTTTTTCATATATTCACATTTTAATTCAATTCCCAGAATCCAGATTGCTGCATCAAAAATGTTCATTGAGCTAAAAATATTAAAGCCATACGGTATCTTAAATTTTGAAAATTAGGAGCTAAAACTACCTCCAGCAAAAAAATATCCATAAGGAATAATACATAATGCAAGCTTTAAAAAAGGGCACTGTGACCAGGATTTGTTCAATATCAATAAAGTCAAGGCTTGTGTTTTCAGAAATAAATGCTATATTACAGTGTTTAACATATATCTTAACATATAACTATCAGTATTATGCTCTTGTAATTCTATATATGCAAAAGATCTATTAAAAATGAAACTGACAATTTATATTTAAGAGAAATGCAATTGTGTTTTTTAATGGTTCAGATTACGCCTAATCACAAGCAAGCACTTATACCAGAGAAAAAAATTCAATCTGAGAGCTCTCTACTTTGTGACTAATTCGAGAACCTGAGTTCAGATAGTAGAACTATTCTGCCAGGCTCAAGGGAAAGAAGGCACAAGAGATAAATTAGGGAATACTCTGCAATGTCTCAGCTTCTCAAACATTCCAGGAATTAAAAGCCCTCAGTATTGCAATTCCCATTCAAAGTAATATAGCAGCATTCAGTGGCCGAATTGCCACATAAATTCATATTTTGCATCATTTACTGCCAAATACATCATTCCCAGAATGATGTCTTTTGAGAGAGAGTGCATGATATGCTAGAACATGGGGTTCCTATACATAGCAGAGTACAAAGCAGAGTACTGCTTTGTTCTGGAAAATAAATCTTAGTAAAAATCATTCAGAGGTTTTTGAATTAGACAGAAATCTCAGTAAGCATGTCTTGGAAAAAAAATAAAAAATAAAATAAAACCTCAATCCTCCAATCCTCCAATTAGCAATTATAACTTAAACAGCAATTGCCGTGTATGTTAGACCCAACAGAACACTTTATGACAATGTTTTTCTAATGGAAAATAAAATTTCAACAAAGGCAAGATTTTCTTCAGGATTTTCATCACATTTCATGTTTTTCAAAACACTTAATAAGGTAGAAAGGTTGTATTTGTGTATTACTTAAATGAAATATGTATTTTTCTTTCTTTAAATATATGATTTAGACAAGTCTGTTTCATCAACACGAACATTTTTAAATCAAATTGTGAAGAAATTTTTAAAAAAGATTATTTAATAAGAACTTTTGGTGGAAATAACAGATCATTAAAAAATCAGAATTAGAAGAGTTTTCAAAATAACCACCTTTCTTCTCAAAAAGAACTCTGCATTTTAACTGACTCTTGGTTACATGTTGAAGCTGATAGAATTGTCCAGCAGGACTTAATGTAAGTCATCAGTAATTCTGAATATTCCCCAGATTAAATGAAATATGAGTATTCAAATAAAGGTCTGGAAATCTGGAGAGAAGTGTTTTGAGCAAACTTGATGAAACATGACAAAAAAAAAGAAAAGAAAAGATGAAGAAAATAGGCGCATCAGTTTACTTAGTCAATATTTCACACGGAAAATCATCCCTTTTGTGTGTGTCTGTGTGTATGGGGCAGGGAGAGGTTGTGTGTGTGGGGGGGTTGTTTGTTTGTTTGTTTGTTTCTGTGTCCTGGGTAAAATTTGGAGGGAAGTTAAAAAAAAAGGAGGGGGGGGAGCAGGAAGAAATCAGGACTCATCCACCTCCTTCCTCTCCATTCCTTTGTCTTTTGACCTGGGTATTGATACATAGTGCATTCAATTCTTTTTTCTCCTTTTCAAGATCAAACAGGATAGAGAAATGAAAGAAACTAGGAAAAAATAATTCTGGAACGCAGTTAGGAAATCTGACATATTGCTAATGTTCATAACCTTAACAGAGGTCTCTTCTACGAACCAGTACTTCTGAAATTAATTTGTATACAACATTTTAAGAGACATTCTCAAACTTAGATTTAACATCTTCTCATTCTCATGCCTTTGTACTATGACTTATGTCTGTTTCCTTAACTTTTTATAGACTTAATCTAGAAGCTCTTTAAAGTGCATCCAAAAACTACTTTACTTTGACATGTGGTTTTCATGTTTTTTGTGTAATTTCCAATGCATTTCCGATTTTTCTGATGAATACTATGCCAAAAAACATTTTTGAAAAGTACTGTGGGCATTTGGCAGGAATCCATATATTTTTAAAGAATTGTTATCAGAGATTAGATAGCCATGAAACACAGGTAACTTTTATTATCTAGCACATAAATTTTCTTTGGTTGATGTTTGACTGCTTTCACATCCCTACTCCAAATGTTTATACAATATCATCTGAAATTATGGTTTCCGTTTACATTCAAGTTGCCAATCAAACATGATTCCACAGACAACAGTAATTAGCTGTGTTTCCCAATTAGAAAAGAGTAGAAAATATCTTGTTGGCACTCACAGTAAGTAATACTTGACAGGCAGCTTCAATATAACTTGTATTTTGAAGGGTTTTGTGTTAAAACAAAAAATCCAATAACTAAAGGAAGTTCTGGAGACAAATCAGCTTTTTTTTTAAGTTGGAGAATTAGGAAAAAATGACTTAACCTATTCACTGTGAATCACTCTCTACACACTGTGATATCTCATAGTGAATTCTTACAATTATATTACAAATATATAATCATTCTTCAACATAGGAAACATTAGAGTAATGGAGAAACCTCTCCACACACCAGAATTAGGTTTTGGACCAAATGAAATTTTGTGACTTCTTAAATATTTCAAGAAAATTGATTTAAATAGATAACCAATCATGACCAATTCATATGCTAATTTGCAGAAACTTTATTTCATGTGAATGTTTTGTATACAAACTTTTATAAACATTTGGGGGTTGGACTAGATGATCTCTAGAAGTCCCTTCCAACTCTAAGCATTCTGTGATTCTGAGATGAGCATTCTGAGATGCAAGATTGCTGTAAAAAAAATTGGGGGAAAATTACAAATTTAAGTACCGTTGTAAGGTCTTGGGAAGCTGGATGTATCCCTGCACCTTTTTTACCTAATTCAAATTTAATTTGTTGAGGATTTGTAAAATTTATTATTCTGTGACTTGTAGCTACAAATAAAACAAATCCAAGCCATTCATGAAAAAAATATTAATCTTCTTTTTTCTTCTTTTTGAAGGAAGTTTCAAAAAAATGATGGTTCTATGACGGTTAGACATCATAGAGAAAACCTTGAACTATAAATGGAAGGCTGTAAAACTAAACAGCTTGAATGCTATTATTTTTAAAATATCATACCATTTAAGGGAAGTTTTAGATGGGGCAGGGACTCTTACTGCAGAAGGTCTGGAGTCAGTAATATTGAGTTTTATTGGTATTTACCCAGTTTTACATCCTACCTTGTACACTGGAAAGGGGCTAACATTCTCTTACTAACATTCTCTTACTAACACTGTGTTACTCATGCATGCCTTTATGCCACCACATCCTCATTAGGTCTCTTCTAGTCACATCACTGGAAATTTGTATATATATGTGCTTAGTGCTAAGAGAAACAGTAGGAATATGAGATATGTTCAAATACACTTGCTATTTTAGCACTGAGGGCTGCTGAAAAGTTCCTTTATATTATCAACAGAGAGAGGTTTATTTATAAATATATCTACAAAAATATATCCCTTTAGTAAAACAATATTATAAAAGAATATGGATTTTATTTTAACTAAAGCAATGTATGTAAACTCATGATGACAGTGCTATGTGTTCTTATACTGGAAGAATAGCATGGGGAAAAAAAGATGTCTGCTATCAGTACCATAACTTTGGAGGAAGATAGGGTTTTCCTTCAAATTAAGGATAATACACAGGAAGCCAATTAGTCATAGAATCATAGAATCACAGAAGGCTTAAGGTTGGAAGGGACCTCTAGAGGTCATCTAGTCCAACCCCCCTGCACACGCAGGGTCACCTAGAGCACATGGCACAGGACTGCGTCCAAGCGGGTTTTGAAGATCGCCAGAGAAGGAGACTCCACAACCTCTCTGGGCAGCCTGTTCCAGGGCTCTGTCACCCTCACTGTTAAGAAATTTTTCCTTAAGTTCCTGTGGAACTTTTGGTGTTTCAGTTTCTGGCCGTTTCCTCTAGTTCTGTCACTGGCCACCAGTGAAAAGAGGCCAGCATCATCCTCCTCTCTGCCTCCCTTGAGGTACTTATAGACACTGATTAGATCCTCTCTCAGCCTTCTCTTCTCCAGGCTGAAAAGACCCAGCTCCGTCAGCCTCTCCTCATAGTGCAGATGTTCCAGGCCCCTGATCATCCTTGTGGCCCTGCGCTGGACTCTCTCCAGCAGCTCCACATCCCTCTTGTACTGTGGAGCCCAGAACTGGACACAATACTCCAGATGTGGCCTCACCAGGGCTGAGTAGAGGGGCAGGATCACCTCCCTCGACCTGCTGGAGACTCTTTTCTTAATGCACCCCAGGATCCCATTGGCCTTCTTGGCCACGAGGGCACACTGCTGCCTCATGGTCAACTTGTCGTCCACGATTACACCCAGGTCTTTCTCTGCAGAGCTGCTCTCCAGAAGGTCGGTCCCCAGCCTGTACTGGTATCTGGGGTTATTCCTCCCCAGGTGCAGGACCTTGCACTTGGCCTTGTTGAATTGCATGAGGTTTTTCACCACCCAGTTGTCCAGTCTGTCCAGGTCCCTCTGGATGGCAGCACAGCCCTCTGGGGTATCAGCTACTCCTCCCAGTTTGGTATCATCAGCAAACTTGCTGAGGGAGCACTCTGTGCCTTCATCCAGGTCATTGATGAATAAATTGAACAGGACTGGACTGAGGACTGACCCCTGGGCGACCCCGCTAGCTACAGGCCTCCAACTAGACTCTGCACTGCTGATCACCACTCTCTAGTCTCTGAAGAACAAAATTTTGTGGAAAACCCTTTTTGTATTTTATGTACTGGTAGTCACTTGGGGGTCTCATATGCCAAATGGAGTCCATTTCAGCATCAGTGGCTTACTGAAGGATCCATGAAGGGACTGCATCCTTAACATTACATTCATTTTAAATTACTGTTTTTCTTACTACTTTTTCTCTTGTATTTACCTAACTATTCCTTTTTATTTTGAGCATTCCACTATGTTCCTCTTAGGCTCATTAAAATATAACTTCGTACTTAAATATGTTCCTCAATTTAAACATATAACATATATAAACAGTTGCATAGAAGTGAAATAGTTTTTTTTTTTTTTTTCCTGATATACAGTAATTTCTAATGTAATGGTTTAACTTTGGGTGTACTTACACGAAGACTCTCAGCAAAGCATAACAGAATGATCTACATATGTGAATGTCAATCTCTTCAATTAAAGTACATTCGAGTTCTGCACAGAGCAGTGTCGTTATTGCTGAAAAGCTACAAGAATATTTTGATGTTCAGTGAGATCATTCACATAGAACTGTAAAGAACTTTACATAACATGCTTTACATTCACACCTTTCAGCTATTTTGGTTTAACTTTCCCAAGTTCCCCAGGTTAACATGCCCCAAATTCATGTATCTTTGTGCAAGGTGCGAGTTTGTTGCTGGTTTTACAATGTGATCTGACAAACCTTGAAGAGAACAAAGCTTCCTTGCTAATTTTTTTAAATTCCTATTTAAAACCCAGTTCAAAACAGAAATCATAGCTTAACCAAGGTACTGACATCTTGATTTTCTTACTATTTTCTTATTAGAAGTAAAGTTTGCATTATTATAATTAGGAGCAAGATTGAATTCTTTCTCAGAGGAAGAGCTACTGTAATGTTTTACTTATTGCTTGGATGCACTATTAATGCACTATTAATTCCAGTGGATTTCTTTTGACATTAAAATGGTTTGCACTGAAGGGTGAACACGACCTCCATATGCATCCAGACTGCATTACAATCTAATCCACCACATTATACATTTATAGGTGTCTACCATTGCTGGATTGCTAAAACAGTCAGCCATAAAAAAAAAAAAAAAAAAAGTCCACATGAAAAGCTGGTTTAAATTTCATGCGTTTTTACTTACAATGTGTCTGGTTAGATGAGCATGAGTTTCTGCAACAGAAATCCTTTTGGATCATGAATATGTAAGAAGATATGAAAATGACAGGAACTGCAGTTTCTCCATTACCTTCTCTGTATTCTTCACTGCTACGTTAGTTTTAAACTCAAGTAATTTGCAAATAGCATTAAAATCCCTTTCAAAGTTTTCTAGTATTGCATATTAGTAAATAAAATGACTATCTTATTTCTTAATGGAAAAAAACATATTCCTATCTGATTTCCTAGCTGAGGACAATGATGGCTTGGTGGACAAGACCACATCAACTGTGAGATTACTATACATATGAAAGCTGGGATACAGTTTTAAAAGCAGTGTGAATACATGCATGCCCACAGCTTCAATAATTTGTTAATGGCATTTCTGTATCTGCCTTCCACCTATGCTTTAGAAAATTGACCCTAAATATCTATTATAAAATCTGTTTTGTTTATTTATTTATCTACTACGGTGAAGAGCAACAGCTTTTATGTCGAAGTATTTCCCAGTAATGGAAAATAATCCTGAACTTGGTTTCTCAGTCTTTGCAACTGCTTTAGCGGTAATTTTCCATATGCTATAATTAGAATTAATGCTCATTCCTCACATGAAAATAAACTAAAAGAACAGGAATTCTTACCATGTTACAGTATTACATAGAAAGGTCATGAAAAAATATTTTAATTTAAGTAATAACTTATATAGGCTTCTGGGTTAAGATGTACTATAATATGATGTATGTATAAAATAATATATTCCAGTTTTAAAAGTGATACTTGTGAAAGATCATGCAAATGTAGATCTTACAATAATAATTTCCCACAGTAAGCCATTAGAAAAACACATTAAATAGACTATTATTATTTATTATGGAAAATGGACTTGTTGCTAAGTTTCACTAAGTGTATCTTATTAAATTCAAGGGGATCTTTGCTCTGCAATTTCTATGTCAATGATAGATAATATCATGATAAAATAAATTACAATATGCTTATATGGTGATTTTATCTTGTAAGTGCTATACAAGCATTTTAATAGGATAAAAAAGGTAGATTTAACAGAGCATTAATATTGACATCACTGAATGCTTAGGTCATCCACAGAAAAAGGGGATGACAGTTCCACGTGCTATGGTTCCAAAGAAAGTTTCCAGTGGTGGAAAAGTTACTTTTCTCTCTTCTGCTGATCATCTTTCCCCTTTTTTTTTTTAACTCTCGTAGAAGTCAAGGGATCTGGACCACAAAACTGGCTGTGATCTGTACTCCTATAAAAGTCTGCACGGAGATCCCTGCGCTGGCTTCCTGCTTCTGTGCTTTTTAGATTGCTAGTCTTCCAGTTTCAGTGAATTAACATCTTCATTGACAAGAAAGAAAATCCAAACGATATAAAAATGTGGATGGATAAGTTCCCCACCTTCTCCCACCTTTGATTTTATGGCACAAAATTATGGGAGAGGCTAGCTAGTTCTTCCCAAGATCTTATCTTTCCCCTTCATACTTCCTCCCACTATGGCCAAACCTTGCTCTGAAGGGAGTGGAAAGGCCACAGAGTGCTTCTGGTTGCACGCACAGTTTTCATCCTTTACCTATCACCAATGTGGGAGAAGGTATCCAGAATTTTAGTGTATGGTAACCTCAAATAATTGAATTGCTAATTATAAAGGCATAATAAGGAAGAGAAATAAAAGGTCAGAACAAAGGTATAACCAGCAGTTACAGTGTTTGAATGCTATGTATTTGGGCTTCTGGTTTCCAGATACCTCTAATGTGTCTAAGATCTCAGTGGCTTGTCAGACACCTGATTTTAGCAAGCAGGTATCAGGACTACATTGCATATTTTTCAGAAGATTGAAAATAATGTCTTTAACATAAACTAGAGCCTATTCACTCTGATCAGCTGGGACAAGCTCTTCATGTAGCAAAGCAGTCGATATCTCAGGCACTCATTAGAAGGCTTCACCAGCTTTACTGGGAGCTTTTTATGGCTATTAGAGGACAGAGCACTGTCCTCATGTCCCTGAACATGTGCCTGAACAGTTGGAAAACTCAAGACATGGATAGAACAAACTCAATGAAAACACTTCCTCTCCAGAGGCAGAAAGGGCAGATGTTTGCTTTAAAAACTTGGGGTCTGATGAAAAAGATAAGAAAAAAAAACTTCACATTTTTTTTCAATTTCTTTTCTCCAGAGAGAGCTCATCATACTGAATCACTGAGCTTAATTTGCCTGTCTCTGTGGTATTTGATGCTTAAAAGCAGAAATCTTAAAGGAGAAGATACATTTTGCACAATAATATTTGCTCTAGGTCCATTATTGCCTGGACAAAACAAATCACAAAACTCCTATTTACTTTATTAGGACGCTTTTGTTAGTGGGAATGAAACAAACAAAAATGACCTTTTAGCTGCGTTTTGAACAAAAGTTATTGAATATCCAGTAACTAAACTCAAAAATTGCTGCAAACTGTTAAGTTTCTGTAACCAAGAAGCTTTTTGATGGCCTCCAGTGTATATTGGTTTTCATTTGTAATGTAACCAAGCATAACCTGGTGGTGGATTTTTTTAAAAAGTCAGTATGGAGAAAGTAAAAGCAGTAAGAATACTAGAGAGCAGGATAGTTCTAGGCATGTGACATTACTGAGCAGGGCAAGAATTTCCAGGGACTATAGACATATAGCTCTGAATGGAGCACATTAAAACGTATAAACTTGTACAGCGCGGAAAGAATTCTGCTCAGCTCAGCCAGCCAAAATGCAACAGACTGAACAGGAAAGCCCTGAGATTTTTTAGAGGCATAATGTTCTTAAAAATGGCCCATGCTGTGCTAATAAAACTATTGTGACTGTGAGCTTTTGCAGTGGAAGCTGACAGATGAAGCCGAGTTAAGTACTTTTTCAGACGAGCCACTACAGTAAATCATTAAAGCGCACAAACAATCATCCTTCATCAGCCTGCAATTTGTTTTATAGCAATTGCAAATCGAAAACAATGTAAACAAACATATCGACAACTAATGAACATTCCCCCACTGCTCACTGTAAATAGATCTACAACTTTAGAAGAACACTTTATCCAACACATTGTCAACTCATTGTAAACACATCTACAACTCATAAACAACTCATTACCCAGTATGTTGTCACCTCATTGCAATTAAAGTTGAATGCTAACTGTACTGTATTTTCCTGATCTGAATCAGTTCAGAAGCCTGGGAGAAAATGTCTAGATATATTAGTCCAGCAAGTTTCAGGATTTCTAAGATCTTCTCAATGGAACTGGAATTTCTTTTGCTGTTTTTAATGTGTAAATCACACCAAATTGTGCCACCTTTTATTCTATCTTACATCTATTATTTTTTCAGTTAGACTCTCCTATTCAAGTACAACAGTGTTTCTATGGAATTTTTTAAAATGTGCTAAGTACTCCCCAAAAGGTTGTAAAACTCACAGGTTTGCTTGGAATTGTTTTGTTTGAACTGCATTTGATAGTCCTATTTATTTAAAATTTTCTATAGCATTTGACATTTCTACTTTAAAGCATGATAGATAAGACATTGACGTGATTGCTTATGAATGAACTTCAGATGCTTCTAAAACAGCCTTGTTAATGCCAAATCCATTTATCCTGAAAAAAAAATCAGTGAAAAGTTGCTTTTTTTTTTAGTTCATGTTTATTGCACTTAAATAAAAATTACCTCATCTCTTTCTCTGTTTACAGAAAGGAAGTTGAGTTCTAGCAAATCAGCCACTGAGTCCAAAGGAATTAAAAAGCAGCAATCATATTCTGTGTTCAGATTTCTCAATGACTTCTGAATTTAAGAGAGAATTTTACCTGTGTTAGAGCACAGTTTATGAGAACTAGACATATCTACTATTACTTCTTTCAAGACATATAATTGAACAGAGCCAGAAATTATGGTCTAGGTGAAGGAATTCTGTAATTGATTTTTAAAAGAGATGAGGATAGATTTTCACAATGGTTATCTCTGTCTTGATGGTAGTCAGACCAGCCTTAAAAAAATTAGAGTTGAATATAGGAAACAGTTTAAGCAGAGAGAGAAAAAAAAATAGTCAGCAAATTGTCCAGAAATTGTGAATAGAATCAAAATAGTTTTTCTTCTAGGAAATGTAGGAAATGTTATTTACTTGTTTCATTTTTTTTCCTTCATGTATTTATTTATGTAGCAATAGATGCCTCCATTCTGTGCTTCTGCAAATCCTCCCCACTGATATTATCACTTATCCTTTTCCAGATTGTTTATTCTACAATAGCTAAGGAAGGAGAAAAAGAAAACTAGAATTCTAAAACATATTTCTAAATGCAGAAGGTTTAATAAATCCAGGGAAGCAACTTTTGGTATTCAGAGAGGAGTTAAGTTACTGCTTTTTCCTGACTCTCATTTTCTTTTCTCAGTACAACTGAACAGTCCAATAGAAGGAAATTAATCACTTATTTTACAATTGCACAACTCTGTGAATGCATTTGTATTTCAACTTTGCCAGTTCTATAAGCTCTGCAAATAAAGTAAATTTTCTGAGGATTGCTCCAAGACAGTTTGGCAAAATTAACAGAAACATTCTTCAACCACCAAAACATTTCTACATCTGCACCAAAACCCACATAAGTGGAAAGCTGCACTTTGACTTCAGAGAACTATTGATCCAACTCCAAATATTTACCAAACTATTACTATAAAAGCCTCTTTCTTATTGCTTAAATTTGTTCTAGAGTTCTGAATTAACTGTAGTGCTTTCCTTCAGAAACAGGGTTCCTGTCTTTAGCACAGGCTTTTTCTTAATCATTTTAAGAAAAAAGGCTCCTTGATTAAAATCTGGCTCCTTCACAATTTCTGTTTGTCAAGTATGCCCTTACTGCCTTTTGTAACAGCACAGGAGGTCTAGAGCGAATCCAGAAACATTTAGGACAAATGATCTCTATTTTCCTTAATAAACCTCTTCAAACTGTCTCTGTTGTGTTTCCTGTGAGACTTGATATCATCAGAGACACTGATTTACTGTGAATGAAATGTCTAAATTCTACTTTTAAGGCCCAGAATTCCAAGATTATACCAACATTTAGCAGACAGATGCTTCTTCTTTTTTTTTTTTTTTTTCTCCTCTAACTTACATGGAAAGGAAGGCAAATATCTTTGCATGTTCTTATATTGTTTTACTTACTTTAAAGTCACTTCTATGATGTGTAGAAAAAAAATACTGATAATTTCATGAAGAACTTACACAGCACACAAAGGATCTTCATCAGTAGATACATACTTCTCAAAGGCAAAATAAATCTGCAGTAATAATTTAAAGAATACTTTATTGAGGTAGATTCTTAATGGCGCACATGATGCTGTGTATCTATTAAGTCAAGGATGAATACCCTAAAATATTTCAAAATAAATGTTAGATTTGATGCTGTGTTTTATGAGGGATACTGTTTCACATTAAAAAAAAAATACGTTAGCAGATCATAGTGCTCCTTGTGATTTAAATCTTTGAGGACATGCAGTTTTTGCTCTCCCATACATCAGCAACACTGAATATTACTGGCCAAACAGTTAGCACAAAGCAGTTGGAGTTTAGATATTCCCACTCAGCTTCTTCTGGATTTTATAGAGACTGCAGATGACTTGTTCACCAAAATTTCAAAGGAAAACATAGATGACAGCTACTACCATATAACATCAGGATGCAGATTTGCTAGACAGAATAAAAATAAATTAGGCATTGAAGACAGCCTTATTCCAGATCCAAAGGACTTAAGTTATTTACTGGGCTATCCATATAGTCACAGTCCTAATGACTTTTATTTTAACTTGAAGTAAAATATTAATTAAAAAAATAACCCCCAAAATATTTTTAAGAGCAGAACCTGCATCTTCCCTATTGATCAGTATCAGTTTTGTCTCACAAAATAGCTAGCATGTTTTGTCTCACAAAATAGCTATCTCAGTTGTAGAGAACTGAGATAGTGCACAGAAAAGGATAATACCTTATAATAAGGTATATAATATATATATATATATAATAAGGTATATAATACATATATACATATATAATAATATAAGACCTTATATCTCTCCTTTTCATCGCTACCTGTCATGAAAACATTTTTTATAACACACATCCCAAGAAATTACCCAAAGAATTTGGCAATTAATTGGTGAGCAGCATGGCATTTATTAAAAAAGGATTTCACTCATTTGCTTGTCCAATTCAGACCAAGGATTGCTGAGGTTGCAGATCTTGGAGTTGGCGAGGCGGGAAGTTCAGCATGAGCATGCAGCATCTGCAGCTTGACATGTGGGCAAGGGCTCACTGCGATGACTGAGATGTCCGAATCAACCACAGAGGCAGCACCAGGGCTGTGAGGTGTCTGTGTTCCATAACCAGTGAAGTTATGGAAGTGGTCGTGGCTCCAGGCTTCCTCAGCTAAATTAGAGATGCATCCATGCTGATAGCAAGCACTAGAAGCTTCAAGAATAGACCAGTTGCTTGGAGAAGGGGACCAGGAAAGCGCTAATAAGGAATGCATGGATGATTTATATTTTCTTGCAGCAAGAAGAGCTTGAAAATGTCATTGTTTACAAGTAAAACTAATAATTAGAGAATTACATTAAAACTTGCAAGAAAATTCTAATTCAAGGATTCTGCATGTTGTGCGTCGCAGGCTCTGAATATAAGTTCTTATTCATAGTTGCGCTCTTTCCTTTTAAGAAGGAAAATAGGTTGTTCCTTCTCTTAATTTTATTTTGTAATATTTTATATTTTCCTGGTATGAACTGGGTTTTGCTGTCTCTCTGTTATTACAATTTCATATTTATCCTTGAAAATATGTGACTTCTTAGAATCTTGTAATTCATCCTTCTGTTTTTTTTGTTTCCTTTTTTTTTTTTTTTTGTTATAGATAGTCGTAGCATTTGCCAAAATGTTTCTTTTTTGCTATGCTTTATTTTACCATTTTGCCTGCAATGTCCTCTTGACCGTACATTTGGCCGTGGTCTAAACTTTAAACTCTTCTAAGATCTTATTTTCTTTCATCAGTAAAATAAAAACCCAGCCAAGAATCTAGCCATTTCCTGCAGGAGATTGCAGGGATTTTTTACATTTTGTAAGAAATGGTCTAGGATGATAAGTAGTTATATTATCTCTATTTAAAGATAAAATAAATAAGTACAGAGCATATGCATTTGTTTACAGGCTAGCTGACATTTTCTTTTATTCCCCGCAAAAGCTTTTACAGCCTTCTATCTACACCGGATTGGCTGAGTTTTTCCCTTTTAAATATCCTGGGTAAAATCCCAATCCTGCTGAAACTAATGGTTTAATTCCTAGAATTAGAATTTCACATGTGTTTGCTCTATTTTGCTTCATAGTGAGATGTTTTGAGCAATTTAAATTATATCATAACATTGACTTTGCAACACCAGTCTTGAATTCCATATTACGCTATATGCCTTGTTTGCTTGCCATAGTGGGGAGAATTGAGTCCTGTTTTATACAGCCGGTATAATTTTGATACTAAGAGACGGAATTTTTCAGGTGTTTATCAACAAGAGAGATAGGAAACTGGTTAGTTCTACTAATTAGAAGTAAATATTCAGACGATAAAATTAGCCAGATGATAAATTTCCTCTGAAATAGGTGCAGGGAGCTCATTAAAGATATTTTACCAATTTGTGAGTAAAATATCTACGATATATTTTAGCTGCTTTTGTATTCCCTGATTTCCATGTTACCTGCTTAGAGTATAATGCATAAATATGACAGTATTCCTTGCTCTCGTCTGAACCCTCACGATAAAAAAATCATAAACGTTATGCTTTGAAATTTCAATTCAGGCACCTGAAACAAAAGGCAGAAAATTGCAGCACTACGTGTAATAACTAAACCTCTTGTTATATGCTGCTGTATTAAATATAAAACATTTTCATTTCCTTTGTATAGGAAATTCAATAGGACCTGAAAAAGGGGTCAACCAAGTATTGTGACTTCTACTATAAAATGTGAGTGGTGCTAATATTCCTTTTTCAACTCTCATGTGACTGCAAATAACCAAACAGATAAAATATAGCTTTCATAAAACTGGAGGTTTGGTAGAGAATTAGCATGAGAGTTGTGCAGGCAACTTACTAACGGAAGGCTGGCCAAGAGCTCAGATTTATGCTATGAAATTTAAATGGTTTTCTCTTGAGGTTATCTTGAAAATATCACTGCATGTGGTCAGGTTGGTTTACTGGCATGTTTTCCTGGGATTGTTTTCAAAGTGGAAGGGGGAGAAGGAGGAGGAGAAAGAAGGCTGTTCCTTTAAGAGGCGCATAGCTATCAGAGCATTAGGAAAGCATATAAAAATGCTTGTTATAAATAGCACAAATGGGAATTTTAAACATTCATGCATATCCAAGTTTGGACGAAGGAGTATTTAAGAAAATACAGGGGACGTTGTCAGAGAAGGGTGGAAGATTTTATTTTATTTTATGTTGGATGGAGTGTTTATAGTGTTATACATTTTATCTCTGTAGATTTCAGCTGTAACACACCAACACCAGAGAATTTTAAGGATCAAAATTTCAGTTCAAATATAAGTTTACAGAGATTTTTTGCCCATTGATCTGAGCTTCCAACCAGATTCAGACACAGATATTTTAATAGTCAAACTATGTTATTCACAGTATAGCCAGTAGAATTTTAGTAATTCAGAAATAAGAGGTCACAGACTGGAATTAAGGAAAGAGCTTATAAGCAACACAAGCCTATAAGCAATTCAAGCAGAATTTAATTACACAAAGGGTGGCTGAATTATAGAACACATTGCTGAAGGCAGCAATAGATGCAAGAATTATAAATCAGTTCAAGAAAGACTTCAGAGAAAGGAAATAAAAAAGTAAAACAAATCAGCCTTTTTAAAAACATCCCATAGTTAAATGGGGCAGGCCACAGTGGACTCTCAGTCAAGCCCTTATCCTTTAAATGTTCCTGTGTTTCCTAAGGAAGAAACTAAATAGTCCTTCTATTGATTTCCATAATAGCTGTAGTTCACTACTAGAAATACATGAGTGTGTCCTTTGTGCATTACCTGCGCTTACAGAATTTTGTTGCATTTCCTTTTATTTCAAACTTCATTTACACTAGCACTGTTTTACGTGACTCTGGCAGTATAAAGCAGCCATGAAGTAAGTGTAAATATGATTTATGCTCCCTTTACACTAGCAAAGTGATGTATAGCATCCTTAGGGAATGTGGGAATCAAGCCCAATGTGCGTGAAACGGACACATAAACACTCTTTAATTTGACTTAGGAAACACACTCCTTACTTAATATTTTTGATATAATTTTAAGACTTTATTCATGTCTTCTGGCAGAGGAAGAGAATCCTCCCAGAGACTGGCAAAATTTAATTTGGTATTCTCAGTGTGTTAATAGTTCATTAATCACTAATCACTAATAGTTGATTAATGACACTAAAAGTGTCATTTTATACCTACACATCTAAACAGATCACTGTTAACAGGTCTGTTAAAATCTCTTATTTCTAATATTTGCAGTCAAGTATATTCAATATAAAGAAATGTAAGAAGAGAAATGGTTACTCAAAATGTCTACTCTGACATTATTTTGATATTAAACCTGAAGTTAAAACTCAAGGTTATTACGGTATAATTCCTTAAGTACCCTACCAAATCCTTCATATAATTGCAATGTTGATTAAATAGAAAAGAAGCAATAAAATTCTCCTTTACATCAGAGAGAATTAACAAAAGAAACTCATGGAAAGATATGTATATCCACATATGCCTCTTTTAAGTACAGAGTTACAAAAATTTCATGGAGAATTTTGGTGATAAATTAAATGTAAGCATTTTTCTGCAGGTATAGTCACAATTTCCTGAGTGCTGGCTGTGAGAGGTGATGGCTGAAGCCCATATTAATTGGTGCTTTGGGCCTTAGGAGCGTGTATTGTTCAAGCATGTGAATGCCAGCATGGAGAGGGGCTGTTATCAGTAATCACAGGAGTGTTGCCTCGTGTCCCTTTTTAAATGCTGTACACTCTGATGCCTGAACTCTCACAGAAAAGATGGAGTCAAGTACTTGAAGAAATTAAAACTGTCTTTATTTCTAAACAGATTTTAAAATACTTCCATGAAGAATTAAGAAATGCTTGCACTGCAATGGTTTGAATATCCGTGACATGTTTACTAATGTTGTACTCAGCACTGCACATTCAGGACTCCATCATTCCTGTGGCATTCAGAAATGGGGTGCTGTGCCTCACAAAGCCAGGTCTTTAATTCTGTCTCTATACAGAATATTTCCTATATGCCCGTATATTTTGCAACTTGTGAAATAACTTAGGTAAAATGAAGTAAAAAGTAACCCTAGCACCAGTTCTTTAGAGAAGGAGAACGTTGTCCTGAAATCAAAAATTAAATTGAATTGTCCAGGCTTATTTGAATAGCTATTTACTAGTCTTTGATTTTTAGCTTTAATTTCACTGTATTGAAAAAAAAATCTAGCATTTTTTTTTTTTCAGATGGCAGAAACTGGCTCCAAAATGTAAAATATTTGACTGAAATAACCCAAAATCTAACTGGCATCACAGTTAGAGTGGAAGACTAGATTTAAAACGGATGTGCGTGGCGGCCTTGCTTTATGCCTCTGAAGGGTTTCTTTCACTGCAAAAAGAGAGAAAGGATTCAGAAAAGCCCAGAAGAATAAATAAAAGTGAAGAAACTGCTGATGCAGACATACATGAGGAATAGCATTGCTTTTTTTTTTTTTTTTAAAGATTTATGCATGGGAGACAAAGAAATCTATATGAGCTTCTGCCTGTATCTTCCCTCCCAGCTCTTATGGTGAAAAAAAAAAAAAAAAAGAAAGAAAATTAAATGTAATTGCTTTGACATTATTTTACAGGAACAGTTTTTCATTCTCTCCTATTGATTTGCACCTTCTCACTTTTCTTACCCTTGTCAAAACTTTGTGCATGCATCCTAAGCACGGGAACAGAAATCAGCCCTGTCTTGTTTTGAGTGCCATTGCTTTGCGATCTTAAATGCCCCTCAACCCTTTTGTCAATATTTATTGATGGGATCCACAGGCACTCTGAGTGATCCCGCTCTTGAGGGGGGTAAACCAATGGCAAGCAGGGAAGGGAAGGGAGGGAAAGGAGGGGGCTGCTCCAGGCAAGAACTGCTTAGGAAACATCAGAAATCTCAGGAGCCATTGACAAAATGTCAAACATCTCAAATCTTTGATTGTCTCTCTGCCAAAAGCTTTGCTAAATGGAAACATTAATCTACCCCTAAAGCAGAAATGGATACATAAACATATATGCACAACACATGCATGGATGCCCACCTACACACACACGCACACACACACACGTACCAATAGTCTTCAGGGAAATTAAGCAGTGCCAATGAAAGCATGGACAGAGAAAGTTCTCGGATAAATTAACAGTGCAATTACATTACATGACATGTCACAAGATGGATGAGGAAAACTTGGCTGGTATTATGTTCTGTTTTCAAATTGCAATTTATTTGAGGGTTTTAATGGATGCCTTATTAAAACATCTCTGCATTGGTCAGGTTTCAGCGTATGTCACAGCAGTCCATGATTGATGACACCCTCTGCTGCTTCCCTTGCACATTTGCAGGGAATTTAAGCAAAGAGGGAATGAACAGAGCCCCCGATTCGTATTGATCGTGTGAAGGTGCACTGCCTGAGAGCACAGTCTAATAACATTCTCTTAGCACAACTGCCTCACATGAAGGCATTTATTGCAAGAACTAAAATGTTATATTGCTCAAAAGAAAAGAACATTGTGCAAACAAAAGAGTGAGCAATGAACGAGAGGGAGAGAAAAAGAAAAGAAACACAAATGTATAACTTTAAGCAATGAAGTTCTATTATCTCCTAAGACTATATTTCAGACAGCTGGAAGAATGATGAATTTAACTGTTTTCTATGAGAGTTTTTTGAGAAAAAAATGGAGAGAGCTATTCTTTTTCTTTTATCCATTTCATTTAGATGAGATCCTGTAATTATACTGGTAGCAAAGAGGGTGGAGGTCAGAACTAAACACGATTAGGATTTCAAACATCAGAATGGATAGCTTGACATTAATCATTTGACCATCCAATGTCTTTCTTCATCACTTTAAGTACTATATACTGTAGTTAATCGACCTGACTGTCATCCATTTGATGAGCAAAAAGCACTTGCACCTAACCAGAGTAAATCTTAAAGAATTCCCCCCCGAATTCCCTTTTATAAGGAAGATTCTTCATAGATTTGAACTACATCCTCATAATATGAGAAGTGTTTTTTCTTCTGCTGGGAGATTTGCAATGTGTTTGAAGTACAGGAATTTTCCACGATCGCAAACTGCAAATGCATTGTTAGCTCTTTTCCTCTCAAAACAGTCTTTTAAAAAATTCACATGCGTAGCTCATCACACCAGTGATGTTTGGTTAACTGATACTTTTTTTTTTCTTTGTAAATGGAGTCAAGCTGAAGGTAAAATGAGATAATCAACTACAGATCAGGTACAGTAGGAATAGCTATGCCTCCAGGTACTTCAAAAACACAACACTGATTACAAATAAAAATTCAAGTTAGTCATTAGAGGCCAATTCTTTCCAATGTTGAGTCCCACTTTGCAGGGCCACTGCTTTAGCTGCATTCCAGTCACTTTGACTTTCTCTCGGCCTACAAGAAGCACTCAGTACCATCCATGATCAGATCTCGAGCACATCTAAAACACTCCCCAAATATCTATGCTTGGGATTTGATTAAGTAGTGTCTCATCTCTTCCATCACTGCCTCTGGCTGTTTGCAGCACTGATACCATTGCAGTTTCAATTCCAGTCCGAAAAGATTGTTTGTTTGACCTGCCTTACTTGTCATTATCTGAGCTGCTAATTTTATTATTCTTTTAGCACCCTGGGCTGCATGGTATAAAGCGATACTATAAAAGTGTAGTTTGATTATATTGGAATCATTCAGCATCACAGGCTCAGCAAGCAAAATGCAACACTCCCACCCGCAACACTATGATAGAAAAGAAGAGGCAGTAAAGAAGCGAGGAAAGGAGGGTAAAAGCTGTAATAAGATAAATAGGATTAAAAGAGCCAGAGCAGTCAAGGCACTTTACCAGTTTGCTCAGGTTAGGGTTTGCCAGATTGCCTATGAGGGTCTCTGAGAGACCCGATAGTCAAAACCATTTTTAAGATAAAAGCAATAATACTAAAGACACGTACATATAAAACCTCCTTTTAATAATTGTAAAATCCAAAATGTACAAAATTTTTGCTGACAAGAATCAAAGTCAGAAGTCTCTAAGTCTCCAGGTCTTAGAATTGACTTGGAAAATGGCTGCGACAATTTATAAGCATTTCTCAGAGTTTGAGAGTATGACGGGTTTAAACTTTTAGAGAACCTGCTCCGGTTTTACTGTTTTTGTTTCAGTTTTCTTAACTTCTTTCTGCCATAGTTCAACCATCCTTTTCTACCTGTTTTTATATATCTTGATTTAGAGTAGCAACTTAAGCAATAAATGGGGTCTTTTAACATTCACTGGATTTAGCAATCATTTTATTCTTTGAGATGTCTGACAAGAAAAATAAGTGAACCCTTCCCAGCCCCTTTTCTTCTTTTATCTTGCCTTTCCTTCCCTTCCCATCTTTTACTTTTTAAGTAGAAACAAGCTAACTTGAAATTCTAAAAGGGAAAAGCAAATGAATTTTAATTGTTTATAGTCCCTACTATTCTTGATACCACCGATCTGATACTTGTTTTATTGTTGGAGAAGCCCTAAAATGGCTGCCTTCTTGTTGCAGACATTTTATAGCATAGGAAAAATGGTTTCTGAAGCAGAAGGATTCATCTGCTTATAACAGAAGGTTAACCCTGGCGATAAGTCTCCTGTGACTATTTCAGAACAACACATGTATCACATGAGCAAGCCATGCAGAACTGGCCTAGCCAAACAGGTAACCTGACCATGACCCTCTAAACAATCCCATATTTGGAACCATTGGTCTCAAATGTTTTCTTGATAACATAATTCAATTTCAACTATATGTATGTAGATGAAACATAATAGGGATTGAATATTAATAAACATTTACTTTTTCAGAAATAAGAATTGAAATTCTACTAAGTGTACCTTAGAAACTGCATCTCCCATGATTTCACTTCTTGCAAGCCACATTCTTCTTAGCTTCTTGATTAAAAATAGTAACTATTTATAACTAAATAAATAAACAGATATTTTCTGGCAGTTTGGTGCACAAATGCAACCTCCTAACCTTCGTCATCAAAAGGTCAAAAGCTGCAAAACCTAGTCCATTAACCTCTCTAAATGGTTGTGATATTAAAAACTGACTCTCAATATCCAAGGGTCATGATCTAGTGCAATAACCATCAGCAATAAAGAATTATGACTACAGTACATTATCCATCTATAAAATGGCCATTTATGACACCAGCACATTGGCTATCTGTAACAGGAATGGACCACCCATTTCCAAGAATCATTACACGCTTGCAGTTCGCAGGTAATGATATAAGTTGTAAAAACTTACTAACTTTTTAAAACAGAGGACATAACTGATTACTGTATATTTAGTGAACTAGAGGAAAAAAATCATGAGCTAATCTAGCTCCTGAAAGGTTTACTAAATATAAAAACTCATAAAAATATCATTTTAAATGATCTTTCTTTTCTTTTTAAGCCATGATGGCTTAATATCAGTATTTTGTGCTGCAAAATAGAAATTTGAGATTTTGTTAGAAATCACCTTGTTGCTAGAGATTCCTGGACAGGTAAAAGCCTATCAAAATGCAGATGGGCACTTTAAGATGAGAGTCAGTTACTTTGTACATATAGCAGCCTTTACTGTCTGTTAAAAAGAGCTGTAGCTCTGCACGCAAAGCAAGGTTTTGAGAAAGTTGCTTTTTCAAATAAAGATAGGTGGCTTTTAAAAGACATAGCAAGGAATACCTAGCAACTGAATTCTTAAAGTATTAAGAGTATTTTGTTATTTTTTGATGATCGTAACTGTAAAAACTGCTCAAAAATAAATATTTTTGCTAAAAGGTATTTATATATGTGAATATACATACGTATGTATAGAAAAAAAATCATTTGCATGATCTCTATTTAAATTGCTGTGATCTCTTATCTGGAGAAACTTAGGCCAATGAATTGTTTAATGAATCACTAAAACTTTGATGATACATTAGCTTGGAAGACCTGCAAAGATCCATCCCAGTCTCTCTTTTAGAGAGCAGCTGGTCTTACTAATTAAAATGAAAAAAACTGCATCCATCTTCATTTGCAGAGAAGTCACCCAGACACAGACATAACTTCAACACCCTATTGTGTTTTCACAGAATGTCTGTAAGGGCTGGAGAGGAACTAGAAAGTATCCATTATTGTAGTTTTGACAAGAGGTACATGGAAACCTTTTATTTGTAATTAGATGTGGGATGTTATCAAAGATAAAAGCAAGTAACATGGTCACAAACCAATTTTATTAATCTTTTTTTTTCCTCTACATAATGAATAATTCACCCAATGACTCTCAGGAACGAGGTTATCTACACCTTCATCTCTCCCTTGTGTTCCATTCTCTGAAAAATAAGGACATCTCCGGGCACAAAAATATGATTCAGATGAGTCTGTATTAATTTATGCATTTGCAGAATGTTTTTTGTAGTCTGTTATAATAAAAACCACTACTAGTGTTATACTTTTGTTCCCTTTCCTTACTTCTCTTCCATCAGTGATCTTTTCGATTGATCTTTTCAATCTGTAAAACTGACGAAAAATGGAGAACGGAGCACTGAAGAAAATGGTGAATGTTTATCTACAGATATAGGAATCAATTCAGATGTGGCACCGAGACTCACAAAATGATTAAGATGAAAATTATCTACAGCACATCACCATTCAGATCATTAACTTGGGCCAATCTTTCCCACAAAAAACAGGGGAGCCCGTAAGCGAGGCTGCCTTGTCAGTGCTCTGAAGATACGAGACAGCACAGTGCTAAATGGACCAAAGGTAGGCTACAGCCTGCCCCTGAGCAAATGGAAACATGTGAACAACACTTAGCTTCTCTTCCAAGTCTTTCCTCAATACAGTCCCTGAAGTCAGAGGTCCTTGAAATGTGCATCATTTTTATGTCGGATATGATATGATACATAGCTTTATGAAGATATGTATGAAAGCATATCTTCTCTTCTTCAGTCTTTCGTGCTAAAGGGGAAAGGGCAGTTCATAGCATGCTGAATTCAAGCAATAGGCACATTTCAACTATTTTAGTGATAAGATTCAATACTAGGCATTTTACCAGCTGAACACCTTGATTTCAGTGGGTTTAACAGCTGGCAATCCCTGGAGGCTCATTTAGAGCATCTTTTCCTTACTCCCTGTGCAGCAGCGTTTTGCCAGGCTGGCCCAGACACTGGTCAGTGTGCCAGGTCTCTTGCATTAAAGGATGTGCAAACACCACCTGTCAGGATCTATCTTCTACTGTTAAACATCAAAAGATTTGGTTTATATGTTGTTATATATAAAAAACACCCTAAGCAGGTAAGCAATTCAGTGGCAGCAATTGTGTACCTGGAATTTTTTAAAGGTATGAACAAGTTCACAGCTTTGGCTATTTCAAAAATATTTGCAGGAAAGCTTTTAGGATGGTTTGTTAAATTCTTTGAATAAGTCGAGTCATGACCACCTAGAACACCCAAAATGCCATGTGAATTCTTTATTAAAAAGGTAGGTGTTTGGCTTTGTTCTGTTCATTCACTGAACTGACTGATCTGTTCAGTCAAATTAATCTGTGCAGACACTCCTCTCAGCTGTATAGCTGTGAAAGCTGTAGGTGGTAGCAGGGTATTTAGGAGTTTGTCTTAGTCTTTTTGTTTTTCCTATTTCTTTATTTAGGTAAAAAGATTTTTTTATTATTCTAGTATTGCGAATTGTGAGTAGTAATCTTTAAACATCACTGAGGAAGGGGAAGGATATTAGAACACCACCACCAAAAACACACATACTTAGTAGTTAGCTGAAATATGATTTGACAAGTGGAGCAACCACAATTGGCAAATGATTTATTGAGTATATATTACTGCATAATGGGCCTTCAGCTAGTTATAATAATTATAATAACCAGATATATTCCATTCCACACTCTGTCAAGAATGCTCTTAAGAATATCTCCCAAAATGGCAAGATTAACCCTTTCTTCCAGGGGACACAATTTCCTGAGACTTATGTATTTTGTCATGGGACAGGCAACAGAACTACCCACACCAAATGGTTAAACAGAGGTCTGTGAGCGAAATCTGTGTGCACAAATCTTGAGGGTTTAAACAAAAAGCTAAATTTCTAATTATGTCTAGGAAGCTATTTTCCTAATTGCTGAAAACATTTAAATTAAGTATCACCCTTCAGATTAAATTTAGAAAATAAATTACAATTATTTCCACTTAGAGCTGAGTGCATTTAAAGAAACCAAACATTCAAATATGAAATATGACTAAACAGGAAAAAAATATCATTGTTTGATTCCAAAAAATGCATATGCCTCCACAAAGCAATTATTGCAATTATAAATTCATTATATATTGCTAATGCTTATCATTAATAATTTAGGCTCTAGTTTGGCAAGGTCAAAACTTCATAGACATTCCTCAAATTGCTTTCTGTATTTGGGGCATATACTTAGTTCTTTATAACTCAAAATGTAAAATAATGGGATATTCAAAAATATGGTATGAAAAAGGGTACCCTCAAAAAGGGTATGCAATCCTTACAAATGAAAAAGGTCCCTTTTGCTAAAATTATATGAACTTTCTATATTTTAATCTGTTTTTAATGTAGAAATAACCATGATAACCAAAACCCACGTTGAAGCCATATTCCCATAAAATATCTTACTGTAATAAGTAAAAAATTATAAAGATTTTTTATTACTGAACTCTGACTTTCATTTATAAGCAAGCACTTTCAGGTCTTTGATTTGTTTGTATGCCATGTGGCTGGCAGAAAGCATTTTTATACTATTTAGATCTGCCTTAAACAGGAAGAAAAATCTGTTTTGTGACCTTATTGGAATTTGATATCTGATCAAGCAGGAATATATATTAAATAACATCACTGCTCACAGCTACTTGTACAAAGTAACTGCTTCAAGATTCTGCTTCTGTCACACAGGGTCTAGATATGAACAAACTTTAGACAAAATGCTAGGGTCTTGCTCAGGGGAAGATTGCTAAAATAAAGCACAAAAGATGCACTCAGAAAACTTATATCCCTAACAGACTCTCTTCTTCTCTCCCATCTCGTACTCCATAAGTTGAAACTTATGCTTTCCATTCTATTTTATTTGGATGTACCAAGAGTATCTTGTGCTTTTATGTGTTTCTTTATTTTATTGATCCTCTCTGTACTCTTAAAAATAATGGGCTTTTAGAATCCCAGCGCTACTAAAATTTATCATTCTCACTTTCTTGCTTATTCTTTTTTAAATCACACGCATTTAGTGGGTAACCTTTTACGTGATCAGATGTGACCAGCCAATTACTAACACTAAAAAGAAACAGTCCTCTCTATTAGAGTTTACTTTTTTAGAGAAAGGGTGCACAGCCACATCCTGCTTGTTGTCTGCCTGCTACCATGCTACCTATCAACTATTTTTCCTGAAATCTTTGTCGGCGTAACGCTGTGCGATGGGCATGTATGTCCTCTTTTTGCTAGTGAATTAAAATTCAGATTTCAGTGAGTAAGATTAATTGCCCATTTAGCCAAAGCTGGATTCATTCTCTTAGAGGGGGAGGGGGTTGCTGGAGGGCTGAAGGTGGGAAAAGCAAGGGGCAGAGTGCCAGCGAGGCTGCAGGATTCAGTTACACATGCAATGATTTGTAATTCCGAGTAATCACTTAGGACAAGCCCTTGCACCATTTTATCTATACATGACTCTAGGCCAAAGTCAATACTCATAGTAAAATAATGAGATGAAGCTAACTGAGCCCTTTTATTAATGCTCCAAGGAGCAAATCTGATGCTTGAGCTTCTCCCATGGAAAGTATCCACTTCTTCCTAAAAATGAACAAGTGGGTCATGATGCCCAGTAGCAACCATGGTTCTGGCTTTGGAAAAAACGGAAAAATCTCCTGTCTTATTTGTGTACCATATCATGCTTTGCCCAGCTGTAGGTGGAGACATATAAATTTTGCATTACCTGCAGGCTCATTAGAGAAATCTATCTCTTTCCTAATAGGTTTTCCTGACTTGGCAAGAAGATAAAAATTCACACAAAGAAAGCACATTAAACCTGATGGAAAAAGGCAATACTCCATGTGAGGTGCATGTGTTTACTTTTACTACTGCCAATACTATGAAACAATTCAGCTATAGTAGAACCTCTTTGGCAATGCAAGGATTAAAGCACTCCCTGCTGTTGTTTCCAGACCAGTGGTGCTGTACTAGGGAGTTGTTTATTGTGCAGCGATAGGTCAAATTATTTTCAAGCCCATAAAAAATATTCTTAGTCCTTGTTTGATCTACTGTGAGTGTTAATGGGGTGAATCCTACCCATTCAGGAATGTTTGGCCCTGGAACACCAAGTTGCTTAACCACAAGTTGTAACCCAACCCTTGACTCTCCCGCTCAGCTACAAATTTCTATGTAATCTTCAGTATTTCACATCCTGATACATCTCCAATTGTATACCAGTACACATTGAAATACCACAGATTTAACCCATATGAAAGGAAATATGAAATATTTTGTATGTGAAGTAATATGTGAATGTATCACAAACGTAACATGGACAAAAAAAATCTCTAAAATTATATTATATAAAATCAATTGTTTTGAATAGAATAGTGGATTTTAGTTCCTTTGATCACATATTTTTCAAGTGACCATAAGAGAACTAGTGAACTAAATTCTTCTGTCTTTAATTAAGCACATCTGAAAATCTTGCCTGCTTTTAAAAAGAAGAATTAGCTTATCACAAGCTGAAATGCTTACATCCGCAGATGCAAATTAGCTTTTCAGATACAGATGCAAAACTGCCAGAACAGCACAACACTTTAATCTTCATGAACTCTGGAGCATTTAGAACTATGTAAAACATTCCAAGTAGCAGCATTAAAAGTAAAGGTCTGACTTTTCAAAAAATGTGGACAATTTTAAACAGGTATATAAAATACTGAAACTCATAATGGGCTTCAGCTTCCACTTTCATCTCCTAAGAGAAGGAAAGGTAGAAACTCATAAAACAAAAGTCTGTAAATTTTGTGTGAAACTCATAAAATCTATGGTGAATTCTTTCCACTGCTCCATCAAAACTCTTACAAATTGGAAAGGTGACTACACTTTCTAATGTAATTTTTCTCTCAAAAAACCCCAGTTTTTCAATATTAAAATACTTCACAGGAGCATATCCTCTTTAAGTAAAAATGTCAAAATGGCTTACTCTGTGAAAAAAATCTGTTTCCTTTTCATCGAATCATTGTTTTTTTTAATTCCCATTTCAAATATTTCATTCAATCCACTATGAATCTTAACATTATACTGTATTGCTGTCTTTGACTACTGTGTTTTAAAGTACAGGCATTATATACAATCAAAACATATTGATTAAAATCCTTATATATACACATTATCTGATTTTCAAATATGGTGATATATGGTGAAATATAGTGATTATTTGTCTTTCTTTAACAAAGTATTCTGAAAGTTTCAGGTAAACTTTCTGTTGGGTCTTACCCTTAGATTTTGCTTCCTCAACAAATTTCTAAGTATTGCTTTTTGTTTGGAACCAAAAATACACTTAAAATATTGGATTTTTCTGTGGATAGAGACTAATTCTATGGCTAAGCTTGGAGGGCTGCCATATGGTTGCTACCAATTCTGTCCTTTCCTGGGCCACATAATTTCCAGAAATAATGACACAAAATCAAAAGCCGTTTTAACCTTCACTGCATCAGCTCTCAGCTAAGAATGTACACAAAAATAGTTAGTGCAGCTCAGCTAATTGCTGGTCGCTTGTTAGCCGGGGTAATTAATTTTGCAGAGCAAGAAGGTGTCATTTTGCAGCTTTTTTTCCGAACAATTGAATACTCTCTTGCTGTCCTTGGAGCTCACTCTACTCTGCAGCCACTGGGCACAACAGCCAAGTAGAACTATTTATACCTTTTTTTTCTGGGGGGATACTCCTTGCAGCATATGAGGCCTCACAACTTCGTGGCATAAATAATTAGATATTAGATAATTAGATATTATTTCTACCCGGTGCCTTCCCTGACTTTCTGATACAGATTCATCCTATAAGTCTGAGCCATGGCCTATGCAGGTGTCATCATTCTGTAAGTCTTTTAAAGGCATACAAATTAGAGAGGATACAAATTGGTTCCACCAAACCCTATTTGAATTTGTGGAAGTGAAATAAATATATCTGATGGTTTTAATCTACTTTTCAATTTAGCTGTAACCTATATCTATTCTAATAAACTGCTTAAATAATCAGAAGTGACAATGACTTCATATTCATTGAGGTATTTTTCACTGAATTTTATGTTGAGATTATTTGCTTCCTGTACAATTATTTTTACAATTATTTGATCAGAATTACTCTTTCTCTATGTACAGCTTTTTCAGATGTTGCACAGAAGCCCAAAAGCTTCAGATTACAGAAGATCTTCATAAACTTGTTTTATAGTGTGGCAGTTTAGAACCAGAGGGAGGATGGGCTATTTTGACAAGTATGATATATGTGATAAATACACCAGTAGTATGCTTACTCTTTTGGGAAACAAATAGGCATTGTTTAAATCTTTCCCCTTTTTTTCTTTTCTCGTTGTCATGATAAGAATAGAAAGAAAATATGAAAGCAGAACTGAACAATATGTTTCGTGGAAGGTGGAAAAAAACACATTCATAGGAAAAGACCCAGCGTGTATCAAATAACTTTATGATGTAGCTTAAAACAAAACAAAACAAATACAAACTTTGAAGCCTTGAATAGCTTGCACAGGAAGCCACAACCTTTTGGACTTAGAAAATTATTTATTTATGTAAAGCATTATCAAACACTATTTCCACTCCAGGAGCGCTCTTAAATAATCAAAGTCCTAAATCCAAGCAAAGCTCTAAAAATCAGATAACCAAGTTGCACTTTATTTTAGAGATAGCAAGTGTGCATCTCCAGGTGCATGTTCTACCTTGATAACTAATACTATACTACCAAAGTATCTATCTGTGCAAATCTTCTTTTCCAAACCTGGAATGTATGATTCCTTCCACTGAGGAGGAAATGAGCATTTGTATTCTCAGTAAGGGGATATTGCTATGTAGGAAATGATTTAAAAAAAAAAACAGAAAAGAAAAAAAAATGAAAGAAAAAAGGAGAAAAAAAGAAAAAAGAAAAAAGAAAGGTTGATTTATTGCTATATATGGTAAGCTAAAATGACTGAATGGAACCAGAGGTTGTTGATAAGAAGTTGGCTTTAGAAAGCTGATTTGCAAAATCCTTATAGGCCTACTAACCACAAAGGGAAGCCCTGTATAATCTTTCAGTGCATGGTTTAAAACCACTCACAGAAAACTATAATCTAGAGCCTAAAAATGTATCTCTCAATTTTATCGTGTTCATGACAAGCAACTTAGGAACATTGTCTTAGTTTGAAAACATCTATGTGGGGCAAATGCATCTAGGTCATGCAGAAAACAGTATGTTGCCACAGCTATCATTAGCTTAATACACTTCACAGCAAATCCTACTGTGAGCTAAATTCAGGCCCAGTAGGTGCAGCACTATTGACTTCAATGAAGCTGCACCTGCTTATGCCCTATCTGAATCAGTCCTCATGTGTACAGGAATAGTTTTTCAATCACTGCCATTCACTGAACACTATTTCAGCAGACTCTCAGTGTGAGTTCCCACTATAAAATATCTGTTGTGCAGCAGCAGGCTATTCCTTCCCGTCCTGCTCACCGTCCCCGTTGTCATTCCTCAGAGCAACCCTCCATCAATCCACAAACTCCTTCTGGCAGCTCCGATCCTGTGACTGGGGTGGATGAAAGTCACATATACTGTGAGGGATGGTTGTTTCATGCCCCACAAAGCTGTTTTGGCTGCTGACAGGAAGTTTTTGGTCACTTCTTATGTGTATTAGGAGGCATGCATCGCCATTTTTTCCAGTGTTGACCACCTACAGGCTAGGATCTGTTTAGTTTAACTGAAGATTGGCAGGAATTTTACAATCTTCACTTTGGAAAGTGGAAAAAAAAATGTTGCATAGCCTTTTTCTATGTATATTTTTGAACTGTTATACAGTTTGACCTATTAAAACTCTGTTTGGCTAAGAACAATTCCATGCAATTTAAATATGTCACCTCCTGAAAACTAGACTGTGAGTATGATTAATGGACATTGCTTCATCTGCTACATGAAGTGATCTAAGCATTGACCCTTCTAATAGTATTAGTTACTGCATTCCCGAGTTTGTGATCTTACCTGTTCAACAGTAGTCCCTAGCTCTTTGTTCCTATTTTGTCTCAGCTTACTTCATTCCTGACTTATCTCCTCTGGATCTACTTTCTGCTTCAGAAATGATTTTCTCACCTTGCTCTTCAACTTGCCTTCCTTAGCTTCTGAAATTCGTAATAGTAGCCTGATCAAACACCACCTCTTGCACTCCTTGAGTTCTCCTGTTTCTAATTTTGCTTCACTCAGGTCACTATATTTGGTTCCTTTTTATACCACTACTACGAATGTAATGGCCAAGAGTCTTCTTAGAATCATCTAATAGTTATTGCACTTGGCTAAATTACATGCAAGGAAACTGACAAAGAGATTCTATCCAATTCTCTGAAAAGGGGAAGCACAATGACTGTGTTCAGGCATGCAGCTACACTTAAAAATCTAAAAGGATGCTTCCTATTGTGATAGTGGTATGGAGAGAAACAAATCTTTGCATGCAGACTTTTTTTCATTCTGAGACAATTTCCTTGATCCAATGACAGAATGCGCAAAAAGTATGCTTAGGGGAGAAGTGCAGAACTGCCTTTTTACGAACTTAAGCAGAACACCATTGTATTTGGTGGGCATAAGATACTCCTGAAGAAGAGTGACAGAATGACTGTGAGACCATGACCACACAAATGCTCATGAATTTAGTTTCAGTGGGACACAACATAGTAAATATTCCAGTCCTCTCACCTGAGAGGTGAGGAAGAAATCATCCTCCCTTGAGTTGAGTTGCCCTGCAGTCTCCATTGAACGACGATCTCTTGCAATGACATAGCATAACAGTTGAAACAAAATGCATGCAATCCGGGCTTGCCAAAGACTGCCAGAGTGGTGGAGAGGAGCAAAACAGGAGGGAGAAATTGAGTTCCAGCCCTGCATATAAACTTCTGTCTGAGACTTTGTTTTGAAAGGTGGGGAAATGATCATTTTCGCCTCTGTCACTTTGACTGATCATTTGCTTGCCTGTTATGGGCAAATGCCTTAGCTATCAAACTGTCAGGAGAAAACAGGAACCTTGTTCCATCTGAGTCTTAAAAATAAGCATAAGTTAGTTCCCGAGTTGACATGTCCACTCTAGGAATTTGAGCAGTCTGGCTTTGAATGCTAAGCAAAAGGATGTAAAAGCTTGGAAATTACCCCCACATTAAGCCTAGTAACATTCAATGTTACTATGCATAAGTCACTGGCTGAACTGAGTCAATGAACCAAATTTTTAAAAGAGCCTAAAGCTGCAGATACGTGTGATTACTCTGTGATTTTAACCGCCTCCCCTACTCCACCTGTTTGCATCTGAAAAGCTAGGCAGACGTTGATTCTTCAGCATGTATGCTTTCTAAAAATTCTTTGTAGTAGCTTTAGGAAGCTTTTTATACTCTTAGGAAGTGCTTGGACTACTCTTGTTCCAGAGTTCTTCTAGTTCTGAACTGTATGTTCTCTGTCACCTGCTGAGCTCTGAAATTCTCTTTCAGCTGAGTGAAAAAGCATATCCCCTCCAGCACATACAATACAGCACGTGAGGAAAGAATTGATGACCTACAGACACTTTCCAGCTCTGAAATCTCCTTCGTATGACACAACTCATTGATGTTTCTTTGGGGAGCTTCATACACTTGAAATCTGCAAAATAGAAAAGTGGTCGAAAGATATTCTAAGCCAGTTCTTGAAGGTAGTTTAGTTGCTAAGTCAGGTGAGCTTATCTGAAAATTGTATATTGAAGGATGCCAGTGTATTTTAAGACTGATTGGCAGAGTCTGTCATCATAGCATGACATCACAGTAACTCTTAACCTTACCTTGAATATACTTTTTCTGAACAGTTTCTTTTTTCATGACAGCACACTGCTGCATTGCAATTTATGGGAGGAAAAACATAATTCGGTGGATTGCCTTCTTGTGATGCTATAACCTTAAAGGATATTTAACTAAAAGCTGCAGGATCTTTCAAATATGATTACATGTATAAGTCTGACAGTTCTAATGTTACTCAGTAGACGTTCTGAATTTGAAATATTCAGGGATATGATTATTTACATTTTAAGCTGGTTTATCTCTGTATGGTCACCTTGGCAACATCATGGAATGGAAGGAACACATAAAAAGATTCCAGTTCTCAATAAATCTTACCATACAATTGCTTGCATTTACAGCTCCATACAATACTCTGTTAAATCCAGACTGGGCCAACCTATTCAACTTAGCTACATCGAAGCACAAAACAACATCACAGAGAATATTGCATCATATATGAGCACTAAGAGCAATAACACAAGGGAAGCATCAAAAAATTTGTAGTGAACACAAAAAGATGATAATTTGCCAATATATCCATTCAACAGAAGCTTTTAAGCCCCAATAAAAGTTGTTTACTACATATTTCAGGTCAAACTTTGACAGTTTGCATTGTTTCTCCAGAGCAGTTGCAATCTTGGATGTGGCTTTTATTTTCAGTATTATAACTTTTCTCACTTAAAAATAAGAAATGACTAATGATAGTCTGGAAACTATTAACTTAAAAAAGAACAGCTAAAAGTGTTTGATTCTCCTTTGATGAAGTGTGAACACTAGACCGTTTTCCCGGAGGTGTAATTGTGATTCCCCTTGTCTGAAGGAAAAGAGAAGGGAGGGAGTGGGGAGAAGATATTTTAGTCTCTGTTACTTGTTTAGGAGAAACTATTTCCGATGATCAATTTATTAAGCTATTAGCAAAGAAAGAAAGAAGGAAGGAAGGAAGGAAGGAAGGAAGGAAGGAAGGAAGGAAGGAAGGAAGGAAGGAAGGAAGGAAGGAAGGAAGGAAGGAAGGAAGGAAGGAAGGAAGGAAGGAAGGAAGGAAGGAAGGAAGGAAGGAAGGAAGGAAGGAAGGAAGGAAGGAAGGAAGGAAGGAAAGAAAGAAAGAAAGAAAGAAAGAAAGAAAGAAAGAAAGAAAGAAAGAAAGAAAGAAAGAAAGAAAGAAAGAAAGAAAGAAAGAAAGAAAGAAAGAAAGAAAGAAAGAAAGAAAGAAAGAAAGAAAGAAAGAAAGAAAGAAAGAAAGAAAGAAAGAAAGAAAGAAAGAAAGAAAGAAAGAAAGAAAGAGATGAAAGAAAAAGAGAAAAAAAGAAAGAGAGAAAGAAAGGAGAAAGCAAACAAATGCAAAAAATCAAAACTATTTTTTAAAGCATGAAAGAAAGGTTTTTTTAAGCCCTTCAGAAAGTATGCTTGTCAAGATACATTTTTTTACTGGTAGGAAAAAGCAAAGAATTCACCTCTGACATATACCGGCATAAATCAAGAACAACTCAACTAGTTAAATTCTTAGAGTTAGTGGAATTTTTTTTTGTTTTATTTTGAACTTACTATCTAAATATCTAAGGGTTCCAAGCAGAAACTGCATCCCCGAAATGTAATATGAACTCTTCCAGATAGACTAGTTTCCTGACCCAGTATGATACCAGACCTGCACAGTGGCTCATTCAGTTGAATAGGTCCAGATCGGGCTTGAGAATATGACTGTATTGCTGTTGAATTAGACAGAATATGTATGGGGTCTTAAATTGACTTTATATTGTAAACCCACTTTAAGAATAATGTGAGAACAAAGACAACAACTGATAAAGAGTTCTAGTGGTTTGGCAGATCTAGTGTTAAGGCTGCTAGTACAGAGTTAAACTGAAAAACATCTATACCTTCAGAGTGAGTTTATACTGGATTAGGCCTTTGCACTATGCAGCTGTGGTGTTTTTGATCCAGCACTTGGAGTCATAAAGCTGGTGTTAGCATATATATCATCAAATTATGGCCTGTCAGTCTAATCCTGAAACGTTTATATTCCATATAGAAAAGACAAAGGAAAATGAGAACCAAGACACAGAAAAGGAAGTAACTTGCTTAGACTGCACAACAGATTAATGACAGGGCAAGTAATATAACTCAGGTCTCCTGCTTCCTAAGCTAGTGACTTATTAATTGTTACATGTCGTGAAATACATTTGAGGAACGTTTATAACAAATATTGTGCAAGAATTTTACTCCTCCTTAATCACTTTCTTCTATTTTTAAATATATGGAGCTGTGGACAATCAGGCCCAGAGCTCTGAATTGTTTCAGATGGCAGCAACTACATAATGCAGCTGGAGTACAAGAAATCTGCAGTCATACCACTTCCTTTTAGTAATTCCCTAGAGAGAAGGGAGAATGATTTCAACTACCTTGGGCCAACTCCGTGCCACCTTGAGATTCTTCCATGCTGTAAAAATGCAGTTCTAGATTTACCCTATAGTCTTTGGCTGCATAAAATGCGAGGATGTTTATTTTATGGGAATTTAGACTCTCCTACCAGTCCTAACAGTTTTGAAGACATCTGACAATTATGCTAAAAAATACTACTCTGCTATAATTCTCTCTTTTTGGTATCTCGTAGACCACCTCGCAAAGAATGTATTCTCTCCTGAAAACCTTTTGGATACCAATTAGGAAAGTTAGAACTCATTCTGTGCATAGAAGGTGCATCAGAGCCATACTTGTGCTGAATTTCATTACCCATTCTGCATCAACATCCTATGACAATGCTACTTTTTGTAGCTCTGAAGATAAAATATCTGCAAATCACCATTTACAATGAAGCTGGCTACACAAGTTCCGTGAACCCTTACGAAGTGATTTAAACTTATAGAAATGGGAATACTGATGGGCTAAGTACTGATGTGGAAAATTTATATATACTTTATAGATGCATATATACATATACACATATATTAAATATACTATATGTATTATTTCGAAACAGATATACTGCATGCTATACCTGCCTGAAGACAGAAAAAAAAAATTCAATGATTTTTTTCAGTATGAATACCAGACATACTATTTTAACTTTAATCATGTGGATTCTGAAGAGTGCTTCTAGGTTTACCCTAGGCTGTCCCTGGTGACAAATAATATAGGCTCCCAAATGTGTTTTGACCCTAATAGGCTAAAGGCCAAACCTTCAAAGAAGGACTGCTAAAAGTCTTCCAGTGGAGGCAGTTTAGCATAGTGCCACAACTCATAGTTCAGGTCTGTGTGAACACCTTTGACAGCAGATGATAGCTAAACAAAAACAGAATATGAAAAAAGATCCCTGTAAAAGATCCTTTCAGACTACTCTTTTAAGAAAAATAAAAGAAATGTTCTAAAATAACTTCCCTCACACAATCAGGTCAAGTTAATCAGTATCAGTTTACAGTTTCCATCCTTGACCCTGTCTGCTTCCCTCCTCCTCAAAACAGGAGCCCAGAGCACGGAAATCGGTGCTGCTTCGATTTGTGAAGCTTGGTAAAAATGGAAATGTTCTAAATATCAACACATAAAGTGCATTTTTCATGCTTAATAATGAAAGAGCATTATCAAAAAAAAAAAAAGTGATAGAAACTAGGAAAGTACCAGATGTTCTTAGCACATTATTTAAGTTTCTATCTCAAAACTAACTGTAAGTTAATGTAATTTTTAGCACTATAGGGTGAATGGAGTCAAAGTATTACTATTCAGTATTTTTAATCTAATAGCATGTGATAGAAAAGCCTAAGCATGGATGAGGTGCTAACAATTCATATTAAGGGAATCCTCAAGAATTTACAATCTGAAGAGAGATAAGTATCTGGAAAAGGGATTGTAAATCACCAAGTCTAGTCACTTTCTACCGAAAGGGCAAGATACCAGAGTCCTAGAATGCCTTTCAATAGCATGTTAAGATAGAAAAATAAAATTTCCATTATACGGTGGAAGGTTGAGGCACAAAAAGATGTTACAACTTCTCTAAATTCTGTGCTTCTGAGAGTGAATTTAATGTATCTGGCACAAGCCAAAATATTCTAGCTTTATTATCACTTGAATATGATTAATCCCAACAAGCAGAAACCAACATACTGCACTTGGCTAGCATTTTCCTAAGTTTTTTGTAAGGAAGAGACTTTCAGGAATAACTGATCACTATTTTTATAATGTTTGGAAATTTTAACAAAGGATATATTACCAGTTATCAATTCTCCTATCCTGCATTCTTATATTCATGCAAAATTGGATCTGCAACATCTGGAAGTTCTTTTGGTTCTGTCTGATGCAGACCTAATGGTCTCAAGGCCTAGGTCATCCTCTTGTGCTTGTAAATTCGGGGTTGACAGACAGGCATCTTGCAGGACCAGATTTTTATTCAGGATTAGATCATTCCTACTGTCAGACCTGTTTTTCTCATACTCCTTCAGCGCATTCAGAGCCAGAACAGATGTATAATTAAAACAATTAAACAATTTTGGTAAGTTTTCTTAAGTCTTAAGAACTGGTTCTATAACATTTACATTTTGTGTTTAATCATCTTCACTTACTTACCAAAATCTTTCAAAAAGAGCTTTCCTATTCACTCAGTCACCAAAATGAAATTTAAGCCAGCATTTGTAGAAACAGAGATTTAAACAAGATCTGCAAGCACATAAAGTTATTCATTAATTCATATTTAGCTGGACAATTAGCCATTTTCATTCCTTAGTCTGTCCAAGCGCTGACTGTAGCAGTGCATTTGAAGGATATTCTGTCCCTGGAGAAAGGAGAATGAGAGTGCAGTAATAGCCGAGTGCTGTACCCGAGTTTAATACTACACGCTTCTCTACAGAATTGTTTTCTACTTTGTTATTTTCTTCAGACATGAAGGTCTAGTTCATAAGTAACCAACCCAAGATTACATCTATATACATGGTTTAAGAATATAAACTCTTCTTAGGCAGGCTTGAATTCCATCTCATTAGAAAGTCCAACTTTCTGGAGGAGTGAGTTTTAACATTTAACGTGATGCCTATGCCAGAAACAATTAAAAAAAAAAAAAAGAATTGTGATAACACTTGGCCACTCCAAAATGGCAAAATCCCCAAATTAGGAGTGGGAATGAACTTAAGTTCTGCTGTGGAACTTCAGCCCAAGACCTTCTGGCCCAGAATCGAGTCCTGCCACCTGAGACAATTGCAAAATCCAACTCCTACAGACAAGTGCCACATAAACGGACCCTCAGTATTCTAGGTACTAGCAGGTCATTAAGGGATTATTTGGGAAAGGTGGGGTTTGCATGCAGCCAAATGAAACAAGAATTCTGTTCCTTGCCTACCTCTATTAAAATGTACTTTTGTGCCTCTATCTGTGTCAATTTTCTCAAAGAAGCAAGGATTTTCTTGTGTTTAACAGTCCCTGCTTTATTTTTAAGATGCAAGCAGGAAATGTAAACAGAATCCAGGTCTTACTGTTAAGCTGTAGACTTTAGTTTATTGACTGAGGATTCAATCCTGAAGCATGCTGAACCTTCTGGCACTGATCCAGCCCAGCACTTCAGCACATGTCAACATTAACACATGAGGCCTAGTCCTATGATTAGAGTTAAGCATGTGTTTATGTGTTCTCCTGGATGGCAGCCAGGGTGCTCAGCACTTTGCAGGATTATGTCTTCAGAAAGATGTGGCAGTATCTGAACTTCAAAGAGAAGTATAACCTACTGCTCTTAAATCACTTTCCACACATGCTTTATGGTAATACAGAATAACCAGCTCAGGCCATATCCTTCTCACACCTTCTTTGGTCTCATGTGTTCAAGATAAAGTAAAATTATTAAAAATAGTTGAGTGTTTTCTGCCCACATTCCATGTCTTGACTCTCATCAGATATCATTCAGCCTAAAAATCTGGCGATCGGGCTAAACCCTGCTGGTTTCTCTGCAGACTTTACAATGAAATCTCGAGGTGTGAGCGCAGACACAAGAGTGTCACGAAGTGTCAGTGCTCCTATGCTGAACATTACCTCAAAGGTTATGAGTTCAGGCCTGCAGAGCATTTTAAATTTTCAGCTAGATCAGTAGAGTAGTGCTACTGCGAGGCTTACTACTGAACATAACAGCAAATCCTGGCTTCAGCATGATGTTATCGATAAGACTTAACGACTGAAAACAAATATACAGCATTTAAGGAGTTTTTTATTGCAATGATTTTGCAATGTCCTCATGCAGGAATGTATGCATTCCTACCTGCAGTAAGGTTTAGTTTTAGGAGGTTCTTTCCAGAAACAAGTTATCAGAGCAGGAACCTGAGTAAACTTTCATTTCAACTGATTCAAGACACGGTGATAACATAGACGTAGGTGGCAGTAGGTAGCTCAGCTAAATATAGACTTGGATTTTTCCTCTTAAGTTTGCTTTAAGTTTTATCTTTTCCCAAGTCCTCCTATGTTAAGAAACAGAGTGATCATGGCCTTTCTAAATTTTCCAGCTCTACTTTCCAGTGAAGATATTACTAAACATTAGAGTAACAGTGTGTTTATCAGCTAAATTAACTTGGGAAAATAAATATGGGAAGAAAAAGCTTTTCCAGACATAGCCATCTATTTCTTAATACACATTGCCACCTGGAGAAACCTGAAGGGACAGTATTTGCAATGAAATCTAACATATTTATGCGAAAACTCACAGTTGTTCCTTAAGTTTGTTAAAAATATTATTTACAAGCCGTTCTTGATGGATATTATTATTAACTTCCATAGTACTGTGACATTTGTCTTCTCCGGGAAACTAGAGTTTTATGAGCTTAATGGCAATAGTTCAGATGCTGGGCATCAGGTAAATAAACCAAGCTAATTGGAAGTATAGCATTTAATAATTTATGCATATTTGCACATACATATTTTGCATGTGTAACTGTATTTATAAAAAATGGATAAATACATCTGAGTTAGTCATATGGAAATATTTAAGGACTTCCTAAATAAAAATTTTATGGTAGGAAAATATATGAGCACTGTTGAAAGAGTTTGAGCAAGTCGCTATGTAAATTGCTGTGTGATCCTAATGTCAGAAAAGGCTTCTGAAAATTAAAGAGCTGCTGACACCTCATGGTAAACTTTAAAAAACATTTTCAGCAGACACAGTACTACTTATTTTTATTTGTCTTGTTTTCATTACAGTAATGAACCTTTGCCTGAAAGCAGCTTTTTTGTTTACTATATACCTATCTTGTAATAGTAGGTGGGTCAAAATAGAAAATATGGTAATGATCTTTATCAAAGCAGGAAAGGAAAAGAAACGGTAGGATCAGAAGAACTCTTAAGAAGGAAATGTTTTTCTTCCAAGATTTTCCATGATGCAAATCATGGAAAAAGATACAGAGACAAAAAATGTTTTCATTAAAAACAACAAAAAAGGTTAGCTAGTTCATCAATTGGTCTACACCAGTCATTAATTACAAAGGTCCTGCTATTAAAATATAAGCTTATGTTCCTTTCAATATTATAAGCCACTCATTTGGGACTTATTATTTCAGCTGTTTCAAATCACACAAAGCTGACATTCCATGTAAAAAGTTGTCAGCAAGTTGCACTTTTAATGGCTCATAGCTGCTGAAAACTTTCAAAGCTGTGGAATACAAAACAAAAAGGTATTCTTGCAATGCTTCTGATATTCTCTCTCCTCCTCCACCACACCTATTTTTCTGGGCTGTGAAGTGTCTCATATTCTCTACGATAATGTTTCCTGACAGAGACACCTTTCAACCTGCCAAGGGCCAAAGGTATGCTGGAATGCAAGACAAAATCCAAAATAGAAAAAAAAAATCCTCAAAGCAGTAACTTGAAAGGCTGCAAAAATCATTCTTACAGTGTAAATAATGACTGAAGGTTAAAAACAAAATTTTCAGTAGAGAGTTTGGAGATACTAAATGATTGGGGAATCATTTGGGCAATTTACAAGTAGCATTTTTTGATAAGGGCCATCTGAGAAGTCAGCAGATCGACCTTCAGATGTTTATGATTTTTACATGTCCATAGGCACTCTGGAGAGTTTGATCGGCAAAACTTAATTGCATTGAATACCCCACCTACCCAATAGCTCACGCTGAGAAAATGTGACAGTTTACCCTTATCACAGATACAGCTACAGGCAGGAACTTATCATAGCAGCTATAGGCCTTTCTCCAATTCCTATTAACATGGGCTGATGCAATGCACTTACTTGTCTAAGATTTCTGGATATTGAGCAAATGGATTCTGATTTTTTTGTATCTATTACAAAATGCAGCTAAAATATACAAAATGTGTGCATCGGATATATCTGTAGTTTAAGGAAATAGCTCAATTTTGTTGAAAAAAGTTTAAATAGGCTGTTATATAAACTGCTGAGAGATCCTAACATCAAGGAAGGCTCTGGAAGTCTATATTTAGCTCCCGCTAAATTCAAATGGGTTTCAGAC